>NC_057940.1:49228761-49406261 GCF_018555375.3 Anguilla rostrata | reverse complement strand
GGGGTGAGTCCACCAGTTGCCGTGAAATCCTACTATCCTGTATAAGTATAGGTTTCTTCCCGAAACGATATAGCTGGCTGTTTTCTTGCATGAGCTTAGTCACCTTGGGGGGTGTAGGCGGGGTTAATAATGGAGGAGGAGCCTTTTTGATTGTAAACACTGGAGCAAAGCAAGGAAAGAAATCCTGTGTAGTATACCTATAAGACCCAGAGTGGGAGTCTCAGGCATATGTTAAGGTTGGTGAATTGCCTTAATATTTTTTATTGACCACTATCAGTAATCTATTGAGTGGCTATATCAGCTGACAATCTGACAATCTCTGCCCCCAACAGCCTGATCCTGGAACTTTTTTACCATGTGAAATAGAACTAAGCTGATCCAGGATCTGTGTGTAGCGGGTAATCGTAGTGTGGTCACACAGCAAGTGTGTAAGCAAAAGACTGCATTGTGATTGGTCCCCCCAGGTTCAGCGACCTCTTCTCGTTGGCTGAGGAGTATGAGGACTCCTCCAAGCCGCCCAAGACACGGCGCAAGGCGGCGGCGTCCTCCCCTCGGTCACGCAAGGGCGCGGCGCCCCCTGCCAGCAACGAGGAGGAGAGCGCCTCCAGCAGCGCCTCGGTGGGTTCCCCCAAAACGCCGTGGATCCCCTGTGTGTGTGTGTGTGCGTGTGTGTCCTGTGTGTGTGTGTATCCTGTGTGTGTGTGTGTGTATCCTGTGTGTGTGCGTGTGTGTATCCTGTGTGTGCGTGTGTGTGTCCTGTGTTTGTGTGCGTGCGTGCCTGTGTCCTGTGTGTGCATGTGCATGTGTTGAGATAGTTCATAATACATTTTTTTCTAGCAGCTTTAATTTCTTTGGTAGTGGCAGCTGCTTGAAGTTATCTGTCCGTTGCCGTTTCCGAGCTTGTGTCTTCTCTTCATCACAGGAAGAGGAAGACTCCAAGCCCAAAGCACCCAAGAGGAAGAGGAAAGGGTCATCAGCTGTGGGCTCGGACAGCGACTGAGGCACGCCCACCCCTTATTCCTGCCATTGTGACATCACTGGAGACACGCCCACCGGGGGGAGGGGGGTGGAGCTTCCGCTCAAGACTGCCGCTGCTGCTACTGGCTGGAAACCAGCCGTGGAAACATGCCCCACCTTCCCCTCACCACCCCTCTCTGCTGATTGGCTGCTCTGCATCTGTGGGTGTGGCTGGGAAGAGGAAGGGCTGAGAGTGCCGAAAGAACTCCAGTCACTGTGGCACAGACTTTTAGGGACAGACTCGACTGACAGACTTGAAAAGCTTCTGCCAACGCAGAGGGGATCATGCAGCAAGATTTCACGAGGCAGGAGAGGAAGTGTGCCCTGTTTCCGCCCTCCCACTTCCTGCGGTGTGTCCCTGTGCGGACGTCTGCCGTTACCGCTCCGTGAAGTTTAAGAACTCTTCTGGTCCTCGAGACCCACCTCGTGTTGGTTCAGGCAAATGACTTGGGGCGGGGTGGGGACACCGCTTCATACCTTAAAATGCTTTTAACTGAGAGTCGACTAGAAGTGGCCAGGTACATAGTTACACTTTCATGGGGAAAACAGTCCTTCCGGTTTAAAAAAATAATGAATTTTACAGGATATTGTGGTAATGGGATCAAAGCTGCTGTTTGTAGTGGAAATTGCAGGTCGTCTTTGTTTTTGTTTTGGGGAAAGGAGGGCAAATTTGAGCCAAAAATCATGATGCTCTCTGTTTGGGTTGTCGCCATGGTTACGGGTGGGCCAGTAAGAGACATCACAGGAATCAGTCGGTTCATTTTATTACAAAGGGGACTACAACGACCAACAGAGAAACGGACTTACGATGTGACGGCCGAGAGGTTTTTAAACACCAGTTTCTTTCTACTGACCTATTTTCATATAAAGAACATAAATATATTAATAAAAAAAGGCCAAAAAAATAAATAAAACATGTTAAATTACAGTGGTGTTGTGTCTGAAATACTACTCATTTTCACGACTGTAAATATGTTGTGGGTCAGACTGAGGACAGATTTTAAAAACTTTTAATTCCTGTGTGTAAATTCTGTTAGAATCAATTTTATGCAAAGAATTTAATTATGTTACATTTCAGTTAAAGTGCTAGTTCCTGAGACAGCTCCTGGGGGTCTGGAAAGCAAGTGCTGACTGCAGCCTTGAGTCCCACAGTGGAACACTCAGCTGGCCAAGCATCACCTATGATTGGAGGATTTGAGTCAGCAGGGCATTCATTGGCCAACCAGATAACTGCAGTCAGCCTGCACCACAAGGTGTACAGTCCTTCAGGAAAATGACGGCACAGCTCAGCTGGGGCATTTGCAGAGAAAACGGAAACAGAATCTGGTTGCATTGTCAAGTCATGCATTCTAGAATGTGCTTTCCCAAAATGTGGTGGATATACAAAATTGGCAGAAAAATGAATGAGAAAATAAAGGTGGAAAAAAATGTATGGCTAGGTTAAGAGTTGCAGAATGAGGGAGTGAAGCTCACTGTTGAGGCAATTTCACCTTTCTTGAATGCATGCTGAAGAGCAGGTAGGATCAGGTCCCACACTAGCAATGTTCACACTGATCTCCCTTTTCTCCCCAAATTTGATATAATCAAAATGCGACCCGAGTCTTAGGCGTTTCACCTGCACGCACGTGACTTCATCTGAAGGCCCCGTGTTCTGGGACCCACACACAGCTGTAAGCCTACTGCAGGAGAGCTAACCAATAAAAAACAGATTTGTTTTAAACTGAATTAAAACTTTATTTAAAAAAAAATAAAATAAGTGGACATAAATATTAGAGCACGTAAAATAAGGTTCATTTCCTGACGCACAATAACAAAGCACAAACGGATAAGAATTAATTTTGCACCGGCACCAATTAATATGAATGTAGCTATCAAACTGTCTATTCTCCAGCCCCTCGTTAGCTACAACCATCCTTGCGTCCTCTCTTCAGACAAGCGGGGGTCAGTGTTTTTACAGTAGCCAGGTGCTTCTTGAGCCGAGGCTGCAGTCGTCTTCTTGCCAATGCAAAGACGGAGACGCGGTGGTCGGGACTCGGCTTCGCCGGGGCTTCAGACGCGGGCAAGATGGCCTCATCTCCAGAATTTGGTTGCGTGTCCATGAGCTGGTACGAGGGCTTGCGGGGCGTGAGGCAGGACGGGGAGCGTAAGGGATGAAGCTTCCCCTTCCCCGTGCCGGAAGATTGAGCGCTTGCTCTGTCTGGGAAATATAACGACTCCCGTCGAAAGACGCCCGGGCTCTCTCCGAGGGCCTGGAAGCCATACGGGGTGGTGATTTTTGGGACAGGTAGAGACATTGCCGCGCGCGTCGTCGGGCTAGACTGGTCCTTGTTGGAAAGCGCTGTAGGCCTGGGTCGTTTGGGACTTGGGCCGGGGGAGAGCGAACAGCGCGGTATCCATTCCCTGGTAAAACAAGGGGGCCCAATTTCGGACACCTCTGGATTAGATGGAGGCTGCGGGCTGTATGTCCGTCGCGAGAGTGGACCGAAGGACGGAATTGTAAACTTAAGAACTCGGTCAGGAGTCAAAACTACATCTCGCAGTGCGGTTGGACGACTCCTCACGTAGTTTTGGGTTTCATGGAGGGATGGTAATCCTAAGAACCTGTTTTCGTTGTTTTCGCAGTTTACGGTAGCTGAACTTCTGTCTTCATCAAAAGCGCAATTTCTGGATGCATACATTTTTCTGTTTTGCTTCTAGGACCAAAAAGAAAAAAAGAGACTGTTTTCTGTTTGCACTTCCTCTCGATAAAAGCAGTCTTTTAACTGCGACCAGGCCTGACAGACATTTCAAAAATAATATGGACGTTGTTTTGTCACTGGCATTTATTGGATTCTGCCGGTCGCTGTCCGTCGGTCGGCGCGGGGCCAGCCAACCGCAAGGAAGCATGAACGGTGAGCACACCTGCAGGATGAGGAGGACCACGTGCATTTTATAAAGAGTAAAAAGTAGGCCTTATATTTCAAATGACCGATTTTAAAAGCGCCAGATTTCATAAGAAAAAACTAAGATAGTGAATATATCATAGTGATTTTTTTTAATAACACGTGAAGGACAATAAATTCACGTTAGGCCAATTCAGTCAAAAAAGATAGGCTAAACGTTCTCTTACGACAGAACCACTTTCATATGTTATTCGTGGCAGAAAAGCAAAACATTACATGTGTATTTCTACAAGTGAGTATTGGCAAGCTATAGCCTTGTCATGAGTGAGCAGTTCTCAACAGTCAACGGAGCTTGGTTTTGATTGGGCAATGCGAGGGGAAGGGTTTAAGTGCAACACCCGGAAATTGTGCGACTTCAAAATATGTTACTGTTTATCAATGGAGGGGAGTACTACTTCTTGGCGGGTATGAAATATTTTTACAATCGCACAGCCAACCGGCGAGTAGAATCGACTGGTAAACACTGATTGTATTAATTGATTAATTGAATTGAATCTGTCTAGCCGTCACTTTTGACCGGTAGTCAGCACTCAACGTAGCCTTCTGCTGTTAGTTAACCCAAGCGAGTTGAGCTGAGCTGATGAACTACGAATGGGACCATCGCTAGCTAACATCATTATCGCATATCGTTACCTTGTAAATAATGTAACTGTAGACTGTCAGCATATTTCATTTTCAGACGCCAAAATGCAGAGCTTTTTGGTTGATGTAGGCCGCTTTGTGCTACGTTAACACAGTGATCAATAGGCTATACAAGGCTCCTATCCTATGTTATCAATCCGACAGTGTTCGCCATCAGTTTTACTTTAGGTAGGAAGGTTTGTTTAAGTCTGCCGCAAATTGCTGAAGTGGCATGCCTGCTATGTATTGTTACGTTCACAAGTTCGTTTTTTAGTGTATGTGAAATGTTTGCTTTTAAACAATATTGTACATTTTATACATAATAGGTCGCGATTTCGGTATCGTACATGTAATATAATAACATATGCTCTCTGCACGTTAGTGTGATGTAGCTAATTACGTTGTTATCGAACACGGATTTGCTTGACGAATGGGCCTATGATTCATGCTTTGATATTAGGAACGTTTATAGCAGGATGCATAATCGCTGTTTATTGTTGTTCTTGCAGTATAAACTCAGTCTTACTAGCGGCATTGTCCGTCAAGTCCATATGGCAGATAAATCTACGTCATAATAATAAGCGGAAAATGACGGGTTTTTCTCAGAAATACTGAGTGTTAAACAGTAAATGCTGTTGCTTATGTTTTCGCCTGTCGCTCGCAGTCTTTCAGTGACAACAGACGTGAATCCCCTGAACATGTGTTTAGTGTGGGACAGAACAACAGTGTTGAGTGTGATTGGGGATCTGGGTATGTGAGCTGGGCTATACCTCTGAACAAATAGCTAACTATGGTGTAATGACTGTAATCCTGCTAAAGACTGCATTATCAGACACTCTTATCCAGATCGACTCGTAAAATGTACAGCTGCATTCAAGTGGGTCAAATCATAGACCGTATAAGGGTTAAATAAGCAGTAGTTCTACCGCGATGGGGCGATGGAATATCCAGTAACAATGTAGCAATGCATAAATATGGAACAATGTAGCATTACGAATTGGAGAAAACTGTACTACTATTAGCTTAGTGACTTAGTGCAGTTAGCATAATCATTGAATGGTAAATGGAGTGTGAAACGATTATTAGCAATAAACCGTTTGTGTAGCTGGTCTTAGTTTTTTGGTATATTAGACTGCTATCATCACATTACACTATTTTGTATGAAGGCAGTGTGCGTATTGTCTCATCATAGCTAAAATGTTGCGTGTGGGTCTTTTGTGAATGTAGTTGCTGAATGCCTGTGTGTCTCTGTTTTAAAATGTAGCTGGTCCATAATTAGAGCTCCCTCTCTCTGTGGGTCCACAGGTACGCATAGACAATGAGCCTCGCCAAGAAGCGCCGAACTGCCACTCCTAACTCGAGCCCTCCCAGGCCCAAAGCCAGAAAGAAGGAGGAGGAGCCTGAGACCGGACCTCCAGTGTCCCACAATGCACCGCGCGGAGACACAGATAAGAGTGCGGCGGCCGCGGCTCCCGGGGAAAGGGGCCAGGGGACCGTCTGCGATGTGCCCCCTCCTGCCCGGCGGTCGGCCAGGTTCAGGTGTCCACCTCTGGAGCCTGGCGGGGAGGTCCTTGCAGGTAAGGAGGAGAGACACTAAAGGAGAGAGGGAAAGGAGAGGGGAGAAATGGAGAGGGGGAGCACAGAGGAGGCCCGGTAATATAATTAAGAGTTCTGATAGGGGCAGGAAAACTCCGTTAAAGTGTTTATGTATAGTAAGTAAATGTGTTTTTGCATCTACAAATTGTGGGCGAGACTGAATATATTGCTGTTTGAGTACAAGGTCTCCAGTCAATTGTTGTACTTGGTTTAGTGTTCCGATGCTATTATACGATAAGTAAATGATGAAAAATGGAGTTGTATTCTTTCTCAGAAAGACTAACAGAGCAGTGTTTATGAAGATCCTGACAAGAAATAGTCATTTATTTGTTATGTTGCTAGTTTTCCTTATTTACGTTAGTATGACTAATTTTCATATCTGAAAGTGTGAAAGAGTTTAGCTTTATTTTACACAGAAAGAACTTGAGTTTGTAACAGTGTCTCGGAAAGGTTTAATTTATTCAAATGTGTTGTCTTGGAAGCCATACACTATTTGAATATCCCTCCCTAAATTCTCATTTTTATATTTTAACCCATGACAGGGTAAACATGTTTTCAGATTCAAATGGAGGTGTGCTCTTAAAATGTTTTGAATATTTGTATCTCAGGCCAGGCAAGCATAGCTCCGCCTCCAGGTGATGCTCAAAATGAGGAGGAGCCTGAGCCATCAGGCAGCCCATCACAGCGCCCTCTGCTGGCCCAGGAGGACAGTGACATGAGCCTGATCATTACCCTGGGTGAGATCCTTCACTATCACTATCTGCGTGTGTACAGGCAGATATTGGCACTGTGCACCTGATCCATTGCTTTCACTTGTTATTGGATGAATAAATATAATTATTTAATTTATTTCAGTAATTTATCAATATTTTTATTTGTCATGTTCGTAGAGGACGAGCAGCGCGGGAGGCGGCGCAGGCGAAGGAGGAAGGGCGGGATGAAGAGGAAGCGGGGCGGGGCCAGCGGGGAGGAGGGCGGGGCCGAAGGCTCCGGCTCGGGTCAGGAGGGGGAGTCGGAGGGCCCGGAGGAGAGCCAGATTGAGGTGGAGTTTGACAGCCAGCTGGACAGGGAGCTGGAGAGCAAGTCCCGCCAGCACAACCTGACCTCCGCCAACGTGCGCAACATCATCCATGTGAGTCCAATACGGGGAAGCAAGCCCAGCGCCACCTGTGCCTCATTCACTCACTCATTCACTCACCTCACTCACTTACTCAACTCACTCACTCAACCTCACTCATTCACTCACTCACTCAACCTCACTCACTCACTCACTCAGCCTCACTCACTCACTCACTCAACCTCACTCACCCACTCACTCACTCACTCACTCACTCACTCACTCACTCACTCAGCCTCACTCACTCACTCACTCACTCACTCAGCCTCACTCACTCACTCACTCACTCACTCACTCAGCCTTACTCACTCACTCACTCACTCAGCTCACTCACTCACTCACTCACTCAGCCTCACTCACTCACTCACACTCACTCACTCACTCACTCACTCACTCACTCACTCAACTCACTCAACTCACTCAACTCACTCACTCACTCACTCACTCACCTCACTACTCACTCACTCACTCACCTCACCCTCACTCACTCACTCACTCACTCACTCACTCACTCACTCACCACTCACTCACTCACCTCACTCACTCACTCACTCACCACTCACTACACTCACCACTCACTCACCTCACTACCTCACACACTCACTCACTCACTCACTCATACTCACCATCACTCTCACTCACCTCACTCACCTCACTCACTCACTCACTCACCATCCTACTCACTTCACCTCACTCACCATCACTAACACACTCACTCACTCACTCATTCAGCCTCACTCACTAACTCACTTACTCAGTCACTCACCATCACTGACACACTTGCTCACCCAGTCACTCAGTTACCCTCACACATTCACTCACTGACTCACTCACTTACTCAAGCACTCATTCCACTTCCTGTCTGGTCAGTCATAATTTCACTTTGGTCCTTTAGCAGACTCAAAGTCACTTGCATTGTAAGTGTAAGTGTGAGTGGACTGGATTGGACTGGAGTAGACTGGACTGGAGTGGCTGTTATGTGCTTTTAAGCAGAGTTAAGTGAATAGAAATTGAACCTGGAACCCTTATGTTAGTAGTCCACTTCTTTAACCACTGCGCCACTGCCTCCCCTCCCCTTTCCCCGCAGGAAGTCATCACTAACGAGCACGTGGTGGCCATGATGAAAGCCGCCATCAACGAGACGGAGGCCATTCCCGTCTTTGTGAGTCTCGTTCATTTTTTTCTTTCTCCTCAATTTGGAAAGTTCCAGAGAACGGGGGGAATAGCACACAGTTGTTTCTCATGTACTTTAACAGGAGTGAAAGAATTTATTTTATAAAACACACGTTTTGTGGTTCTCAAAAGCCGAGAATGATTTAATGATTTCGGAAACCTTTTTCCCCCTTCTCCCTCGTTTCCGTCAGGAACCCAAGATGACGCGCTCCAAACTAAAGGAAGTGGTTGAGAAAGGAGTGGTGAGTTCCCCCCGTGTGACGGGACCGCAGCATCTCCCCTGCAGAGGCTGTGCTTTTGCTCTCGGCAAGCGGCCAGACGAGCTGCGGTCGTGTTTATTTCTGTGTCAGTGCTCCATAGATGCAACGCGCCTCGAGAGACGCTTGATTGCAAGCAGAGTTGACGCTGACAGTGCACTTCGAGTTTAACTAAAGCTGTGTCTTTCAGGTGATCCCGACCTGGAGTATCTCCCCAATGAAGAAACCCAATGAGCACAAGGTGTGTCCTGCCTTCTTCCTGCCCGGGGGGGGGTGGCTTTACCCACAGTGCAACTCTGCATTAGAAACGGAAAGAACTTTTAGAAGTAATATTGGATTGAAAGGCACACCACCCATACACAAGTAAGGGAGTATTGGATATGGACAAACTTGTTTTGACCCAGTGTCTCTCTTTCCTTCTCCCAAATGCTCCAGGCCCCCCAGTTTGTTGACATTCCTCTTGAGGAAGAGGACTCCTCCGATGAAGAGTACCGCCCCGATGAAGACGAGGAGGATGAGACGGCTGAGGAGGTGAGTCACCTTTGAACTTTTATTAGGCTGTAGTTGTTAACGGCGTACCTGAATGCTTAGTCAGTTGTGTTTTAATAACATCATCTTTCAGCATCTGTGGAACTATGAAACAGGACTCAATATTTTTTCTTAACTTTAGACCGACTTGTTCAGATGTTCACCAAACTGTAAATCGCCATTAAATTGCCAAAATGTGCTCACCGAACTGCGTTTAATCATGAGGCGAATGCTAATTGTGTCTTAGCCTTTATCAGACAGTGTAGAAACATTCTTTTATGGATGCAGGAACAGTAGTCGCTCGTGAGCCAAGCGTGTTCTAGGTGCTTCTGTGTCATCGGTGCCGTGGTGACTGTTGTGGTGCATGCTGGGGTGTTTCAGACGTTTTTGGAGAGTGACATAGAGAGCACTGCCTCCTCTCCACGGGGCAGCAAAGGGGCCCTGGCCCGGATGGTTGCCGAGGGCGACGAGGACAGGAGCTGCAGTCCTACACGGGTAACACACCTGAGCAGCCAGACACCTGCACAGGTAACACACCTGAGCAGCCAGATCACCCGCACAGGTAACACACCTGAGCAGCCAGATCACCTGCGCAGGTAACACACCTGAGCAGCCAGATCACCTGCACAGGTAACACACCTGAGCAGCCAGATCACCCGCACAGGTAACACACCTGAGCAGCCAGATCACCCGCACAGGTAACACACCTGAGCAGCCAGATCACCCGCACAGGTAACACACCTGAGCAGCCAGATCACCCGCACAGGTAACACACCTGAGCAGCCAGATCACCTGCACAGGTAACACCTGAGCAGCCAGATCACCTGCACAGGTAACACACCTGAGCAGTCAGACACCTGCACAGGTAACACACCTGAGCAGCCAGATCACCTGCACAGGTAACACACCTGAGCAGCCAGACACCTGCACAGGTGACACACCTGAGCAGCCAGATCACCTGCACAGGTGACACACTTGAGCAGCCAGATCACCTGCACAGGTGACACACTTGTATTACACCCTTTCAGCACACCTGAACTGATAATACACCCCTCTGGCAGACACATGAGCTTCACTGATGAACCCCCACCTTATAACCTCGAATACACCATGATACCTGAGTGGCACACCTTTACCTGGTATTGCAGTTGCAGACATTGGCCAATTACACGAATAATCTTCTTTTTTCTTGTTTTGTGTCACAGTGTGTCAGCAGCACATTTACACAATAGAACAGAGATGATGCGTTATGATTCAGCGGTGTCCATGGTAACAAACCCTGCCTCTCTTCCTCTTTGTTCCCTCCCCCCACTCCCAGCGCTTGCGCAAGTCCAGGCACCTGAGAGTGGAGGCCGTGCCCATGGGCCCCCCACCCCCCCCGAAACCTGCAGGCCCCCAGCGCCCCCCCAGGGCCCCGCCCGAGTGCAGCTTCATGGAGAAGCTCCACGCCGTGGAGGAGGAGCTCGCCATCAGTCCCATCTGCCTGGAGCCCTACCAGGTCCCGCCTGCACCCCCCGCCCCCCCCCAACACGGTAATAAATACGGGCACCCAAACACTGATTCTAAAGCCTTCCGGTCTCCCTCAGGCTCTGAGCGGTGCTGCTGAGGGGGCCAGCGTGATGGCCTGTCGCACCCGCTCCAAGCGCACGCTCCGGGACGTCCCGCTCGGCAGGCTGGAGGCGGAGCTACGGGCCCCCGACATCACCCCGGACATGTACGACTGCGGCTCCGCCCCCGAGGACAGGGAGTGGACCCACTGGCTGCAGGGCCTGATGACCTCTGATATGGAGAACGACGGTGAGTGAGAGTGAGAGGGTCCTGGGTGGCAGTGGGAGGGGTTAGGGAATTATGAATGGGATGGGCCTGGGTAATAGTGAGAGGGGCTAGGGAGGTATGGGGTGGGTGGGGCTTGGGTGGTAACAGGAGGAGCTAGGGAGTAATGGAGTGGGAGTGGTCCCACTCACCAGTAGTATGAGCAGTAGAGAGAGAGAAACTGGTTATGGGATCATAATCAGTTTTAATGAGCTCACCTGCCTCCATCTGCATTTATGTTTTGATAAGGTGTCGCACGAGAGACCTATTAGCAAAATGAAGACAGTAGGAATTACAGGATGTATTTCAGAGTGGGTTTAGACCTGGCTACAGGATAGAACACTAAGTAGTAGTAGGAGGGATCTAATCTGAGCAGGGTACTATGGGAAGTGGAGTCCCACAAGGATCAGTGCTGGGACCACTGCTATTCCTCGTTTATATCTGATAAGGACATTGAAAGTGCATATACAGAACTGGGAGGCCCAGCTAATAGTTTGGAGTCTACTAAAGTAATACAAAAAGATTTAAACAAAATCCAAAAGTGGGTGGAAACTTTAAATGAAATTCATGAAGTTCATTATAGCTAAATGTGAAGTTCTACAAATGGGACATAAAAACATAAGGCCAAGATTACTTTATGGGACGACCAACATTGGAACGTGCTCAATTTGAAAAAGATTTGGGAGTAATGGTTGATCCAAACCTTTCAGGTTCTTGGCACTGTGCTGTTGCAATAAAAATGCCAATAGGATGCTGGGATATATGGCCAAAGATATTGAGTATAAATCCAAGGAAGTACATTTGTTAGACCACACTTGGAGGATTGTATGCAGTTCTGGGGACTGTACTATAAGAAAGACATAGAAGCTCTGGAAAAGGTTCAAAGAAGGGCAGCCAAATTGTCTCCTAGTATGAAAGATAAAAGCTATGAGGAAAGAGTCAAGATTCTTAATCTCTTCAACCTTAGTAAAAGGAGACTCGGGTGATTTTATTGAGTCTTTTAAATTCATAAAGGTGATCAACAAAGTAGGCTAAACTACAAGAGTTCTATTTGTAAACCGTGGGGATATAAATGGAAATTAGAAAAACATAAATTGTTTGGCTGAATGTCCTTGTTCTCCTCATTATGTTATGTTGTTTTGAAGTCATCTCTCTCTCTCTCTCAATTCAATTCAATTCAATTCAAATAAGCTTTATTGGCATGAGGTACATATATATACAAATTGCCAAAGCGTAGGTACAACAAACAATAAACATATGAACAGTACAAATATGTGTGTGTGCGTGGTATTTGTGTATGTTAGCAGGTGTAATGTCTAGTGTAAATTTGGTGAAGCAGTGAATATAAAATTTAACAATAATTAAGAAAACTATACAAAAATTAATTTAAAAATTACATCACTCTCTCTCTTTCTCTTTTTCTCACTCACTCACTCACACAGAGGAGGGCGATGACGACGATGACCCTGAGTATAACTTCCTGGCGGACATCGACGAGCCCGACCTGGAGGACTACCGTAACGACCGGGCCGTTCGCATCACCAGTGAGTTTCCATGGCGACGGCCGGTCGGCTCCTTTCTGGTTTTAAAAGCTTCAGTGCTCTTTTCGAGATCTCAAAGCTGAGTCATCCGCGGTGCGAAGAAACAAAGCTTTCAGGTCGTTTCGGAGAGGAGTCGCTGGTGAATGTCAGCTTTTTGGAAAAGAGCAGATTTAAGTGCAGTAGTTTCAGTCAGTTGGCGTTTCTTCGAGATGAAGGCTTACTCTCGCTCTCTCTCTCTATTTCTGCCTTTCTTTCCCAGAAAAGGAAGTGAGCGATCTGATGGAGGAGCTCTTTAAAACGGTAAGTAAATGTCTCTGTGGTTTTGGACGCTAACTCCATTTCCCCTACCCACAGCCTTTCATCAAATGACTTTCAGTTCAGCAGAGTGCCAGTTCATTTCCCACAGTGCACTGCAGGTAACCTATTGGGCAAATGTGTATGGAAAGCTCAATAAATAATAAAGTAAACTCACATGATTTGGCTCATTTGCAGAAACTTGTGCGTTGTTTTTATATTTCTCCGTTTACCTCGCTCACCCCCCCCCCCCATTGGCAGTTCCAGGATGAGTTGTTAGTGCAGGAGCAGGATGAAGAAGGGCATGAGGAAGAGGAGGAGAGGAAGAAGAGACACCACCCCAGGAGGCGCCCAGTTTCAACATCCCACAGACAATCCGGTACAGACCCCGGCAGGGTCTCAGTACAGACCGCAGCACAGTCTCAGTACAGACCCCCAGTGCAGTCTCAATACAGACACCCCAGCACAGTCTCAGTACAGACTCCCAACACAGTCTCAATACAGACACCCAGCACAGTCTCAGTACAGACCCCCAGCGCAGTCTCAGTACAGACCGCAGCACAGTCTCAGTACAGACTCCCAGTGCAGTCTCAATACAGACTCTCCCAGCATAGTCTCAGTACAGACTCCCAACACAGTCTCAGTACAGACCACCCCAGCACAGTCTCAGTACAGACCCCCCCAGCACAGTCTCAGTACAGACTCCCAACACAGTCTCAATACAGATTCCCAGCACAATCTCAGTACAGACCTCCAGCGCAGTTCCAGTACAGACCTCAGCACAGGCTCAGTACAGACTCACTCACACGGTCAGCCTCTCTCTGGGATGGAGCAGTCGAGCTGTGCTGTGTCTGTTTGGGTTGGGAGGCAGAGAAACGCTCTTTCAGCGCTACTCCTCCTCACCACAGAATGGAGACTGAGCGCACTGAACTATAGAGCTACACACACACACACACACACACGTGCGCGCACGCACGCCCGCACGGGCACATGTACCCACACCCTCACACACACACACACACACACACACTCGCGTACACTCACGCTCGTTTTACTGTCCCAGCCGAGAGTAGGGAAATGAAAAAGAATGAAAAGCGAGCGCGGGGGGGGCGGGCCTTCCGGTCGCCGTGGGGAACCTGCCGGCGCGGCGGGGTGACTGACGGCTGTTCGGCCGCAGGTTCGAGGACCCGCCGGCCGCCGTGCTGACGGAGAGGCACCGCACGGTGAAGCAGCAGCTGGAGGCCCTGCGGCGCCATCGCCACCTGCTGGAGAGTCAGGGCGGGGGCCCCGTGCTCCTGGGCCGGCCCTGCGCCCTCATCCTCACCCACGCGCAGAAAGCGCAGCTCCAGCAGCAGGTCCAGCAGGTATGGCGCCCCCCGGTGACCGCAGAGGAGAACTGCAGGCATGGTCTATAATTCATCGACTACAACAGTGGTTCTGTGGACTATTGTTCTTCATGGCATGCATAGCTATTTCTGACACAATGTGGCTTAAGAGGGTAAATAATCCCTCTAAACACGAAAAGCACCCATTATGAAAAATGTACAGCTTTTTAAGATTCTGGTATCTCACTTATGGTTGGAACGAAAACCAGCAGACACAGGGGTACTCCAGCACCGAGTTTTGGGAACCGCTGAACTGGAAACCCTTACCTCTCGCTTAGTTTAACCTTTTCAGCTCACAGGTCCGTCAATAATTGCAGCTACCAAATTGGTTGTGGTTCCAGTCTTTGAGAGTGTGATCCTCTGGTTGTATTTTATGTTATTTTCCCCCTGACAGCACGTCCAGCTCCTGACCCAGGTGCACATGCTCACCAGCCCAGTGGAAGCGCTGCAGAGTGAAGCCGCCACCACTCGCCTCTTCCTGGTGGGTACGAACGCGTAGGAGGCAGCGCTCAATCAGCAAACAAGTGTTCCAAACTGTGTACTTGTGTTCTGTGTTCTCGGAAGAACGCACCTTCCGGTATGCTTACAAAGACTACACTTTTTGAGTGTAAGAACGCTTAAAATCCGTTCAGTTTGGTACGTACTTGTACTTGGACGTCACCACACTACTGACCTCTTACCTTCGACAGTACAAAAATACATGAATAAAATATACTTAGACTTGTACACAGAATCCTCCTGCTTTCTGTCTTCCATTTTCTTGGCTGAGTAAAAAAACTCTCATTTGCCCTCAAATATAGAGCAGAAAACGCAATGGCTGCTGGGAAGGGAAAGCATGGAAAAGTCTGCTTCAGAGCGTTTTTAGTCCTCCCAAGAACACAAAAAGAACTTCTGGTGAAATCTCGCATTCTTGCCTTGTTGCGTTCTTGGAGTTTGGAGCGCACCTGATCACTTTATTACTTCCGCACCTGCTTTACGCTCTTGGCAGAATACAAGAGTGCGGTTTGGAACACAGCCCTGGACACTCGGTGTCATTGATGCGAAGCGCCGTTCTCACGTAGCGTCCATGCAGTGCTTCGTATCCAAAAATAGTTTTTGTATAATTGACAGGGGGTGCAGAACAAAGACAACCGTCCGTATCATAGAACTTCCAGAAGGATTTATTCACTTTGAGAATTATTTTTAACTGAATGACTGAAAATTTACATCTCAGCCACAGCGAAACGAGACGCCTGCACTGACAGTGTAAATAAAAATCCATATATTTTTCATTTTTCTTTCCTTCCTCTGTGTGTTCTCCCTCTCCTCCTCCTCTCCTCTCCCTCTCCCTCGCTCGCGCAGTCGGAGCTGGAGTCGTTCGCCGAGCGCGGAGAGCGCGCACGGGGCACCGCAGAGCCGGGATTCGCCAGCGCGTTCAGGGCCTGCAACCTGCAGGGGGCGCTGTCTCTGCTGCAGGAGGTCAACCTGAGCCCCGAGCCCCCGCACCCAACCCACCACAGCCCTGACCACCGCGCTGGGGGTGAGTGTGAGTGAGTGCGTGAGTGTGAGTGCGTGAGTGCGTGAGTGCGTGAGTGCGTGAGTGCGTGAGTGAGTGAGTGAGTGAGTGAGTGAGTATTAGAGTGTGTGTGTTTATATTAGTGTGTGTGTGTGAGTGAGTGTGTGAGCGATTGAGTGACTATTAGTGTTTATTAGAGTGTGTGTGTTTATATTAGTGTGTGTGTGTGTGTGTGTAGCCCCTGTGCTCAGTGTTGCTGTCCTGCTCTTTTTGGGCAGGGCGCTCCTCCTCCCTGCTGCCTCCACAGTTGGCCTGGCTGCTGGCCACCCGGCCCGTCTTCATGTACCCCGAACTGCTGCCCCACTGCAGCCTGGACCCCGCCCTGCACCCGCCCCGCACAAACTCCTTCTACACCCCTGGGGAAGACAAGTACACACTGCTGCGCATGCTCACGCACACACACACATGCACATACACACACATACGCGCACACGCACTCACACACACACACACACACATGCGCACACACACACACACACACACATGCACATACACACGCACACACGCACTCACTCACACACACACACACACACATGCACATACACACGCACACACGCACTCACACACACACACACACACATGCACATACACATGCACACACGCACTCACACACGCTAAAACACATACAGAGACGCACACGAACTGTAACACACACGCACACACACACGCACACACACTCTAACACACACGTTAAAACACATACAGAGACGCACACGCGCTGTAACACACACACAGACACATACGCAAAACACATACAGAGACGCACACGCGCTGTAACACACACGCACACACACACACACACACGCACACACACTCTGACTGAAGTCTGCTCCTCTCCTCTCCAGCTTGGTAGTGCTGGGCCTGAGGAACTTCAGCGAGACGAGGAGCCCGTACGAGCTGGTCTGCGAGTACCTGATCCGCGGCAAGGGACCCAAACAACTCCGCAAGCACGTCCTCAACATGTGCCACCGCCGTCCCCGTGACAACGTCATCAAGGTGCGCCCCTTCAGCTTCCCCCTCCAACAGGAAGTCACGTTCTCAAGTGTCCCACGTTGTTAAGGGTCCCCCCCTTGTTTTTGTATTTTTTTTTTGCTGATTTTAGTTCCACGCGGTTTCCGCACTGCCGCTTGTTAGTGGTTTCAGTTCTCCCGTTGCCCCCGTGTCACACCTTAAACCCTCCCCCCCCTGCCTTTGGCTCCCAGTTCTACGTTGAGCGGAAGATGGTTCCCCCCATGACACTGGCGTGTGGTGAAGTGAAGCCTGGTGAACAGCGCCCTCCGGTGGAAAGGGAGGGGACCGGCATGCCCCCGTGGCTGCGGGTGAGAAGCCGCCTGTGACTAATTTGCTTTGAGCAGAGATGCACTATGAAGTAAACATGGTCCCTAAGGAATGAATGCTAAGTCCTTGAGTAGTAGATACTCAGGGAACTTCATGTTAATTTTAGAACGGAAAAAAAAGAAACTGAATAAAATAGGTTTAACAGCATGATATTTGTTCTGTTTTTGGTTCTGAATAATGCGGGGGTAGTACAGCGGGAAGGTCCTTGGTTTAAATCCCGGCCTGTGTGGAGTTTGCATGTTCTCGTCACCGTTTTGCATATTCTTGTCGCCGTTTGCATGACCTTGTCTCGTTGTCAGACAAGTAGAATGCCAGAAGTGACCAATCAGAATCGAGCAATTCAGCAAAGGCGTGTAATAATAAGTGTTTTAAAATAAAAACAGTATAAAAACAATAAAAGTAAGTCTGTGTGCGATGAACGTGTCTGTTTCTCGCCCTCCTGCAGAAGAGCATACGCCATATTCACGAGGCAGTGATGGACTACAACCACTTCCCGCTGGAAGCTCCGCCTCCTCCTGCCAAACCGTCCTATACCTTTCCCCCAAACACACGCTATCCTCCCACGCTGCCCCCGGTCCTCACCCTGCACCCCTTCGGCTTCAGGCGGCAGCGTCCCGTTTCCGTGGAGGCAGGCTGCGCCCCCGTGCCTGACCCTTGGCTGGTTTTAGGGCACAGAGCTGACCCTTGCCTTGCTGCCAAGATCGCCCCCTGCTGTCACGGAGGTGCGACTGCAGCAGAGGGGAGGACTGCGTGCACAGAAAAGTGTGGCCCCTTGCGCGAAGCCCTCAGTAAGATGGTTCCCATCCAACCCGCGCCCGCTAAACCTCCGCCCCCGCCCCTGCCCCCCCAGGCCCTGCAGGTCCTCGCCGTCCCAGCAGGGGGCGCCCTCCGCGTGCCGGAGGGACTGGCGAGGGCGAGGGCGGGGGTGGCGACGGTCGCGTCGGGCGGCGCAAAGGAAGCGGGTCAGTCGGGGGCTGTCCATCACGGCGTCCCACCCACCGTCATCATCAACGTGACCGCCCCATTGGCCACTGCGGTCGTATGTCCCGCCCCTTCCTGCGAGAGATTGGCTGGTTTTGTCAGTGAGGCCCCACCTCCGCCACAGGAGGGCGTCGCTCTACCTTTCTCCCCCCTCGCTCTGCTTGGAAAATTCGGCAGGCCGCTGCTGCCCGCCCCTCTGCGAGAGAACACCCCTCCGCCCCCCCCGGGGAGGACCGTTAGAAGAGGACCCAGCGTATCGAATGGAGTGCCTCACCCTGGTAACCCCCAAAAGCCCAGAGCATTCTTCCCCGGTCCGAGCGGGGAAGCGGATGGCGGCACAGTGGGCCCCAAACTGGGAGGCCTCCAAAATCAGCCCCCTTCGGGTCCCCGCCGGACGCTCTCCGCTCCTGCGGGGGGTCCCAAGTACGCCCTGGTAAGCTGCGGCCCCAGCGCCGCGCCCCACGTCCTCCTCTTACCCCAAAACTGTGCGACTGCGGACGGGATGCCGGTGAGCGTGAGTGTGCCGGCAGGGGCCCAGAACGAGCCGGGGGACCCCCAAGAGAGCCCTGCTGAGACCCCCACAAGGGGACCGCCCACCTCTTCCAAAATCAGCACGGTTGAGCTGGAATGGGCTGAGCAAGGAGAGGGATGGGAGGAAGAGGAGGAGGAGGAGAAAGAGGAAGAATGCGACGGCCAGGAGGAACCGGAAGCGGGAGATTTCGGGGGCCCCCTCTTGGCCCTGTCGGAGTCATCGGGGAGCCCCGCCCCCAGTCCACGCACCCTGGAGAAGATGGATGCGGAGGAGGGTGGAGGAGAGGGGTGGAGCGGGCTGTTGACCTCCACCCCGCAGCACAGCCCCCAGAGAAAGCGGGAGGGGGAGGGGCTGGATGACGTCGCCAGCGAGGAAGAGGAAGTGATGTCGCCAGCGTCCGAGCAGTCCTTGTTGTCAGTGCCAGAGCTGCAGGTGTGGAGCGCAAGTGTAATTCAAGTTATTTTTAAGGTTTTAGGTTAAATTCTTAAGGTTTTGTTTTTCTTGTTGATGTAGCCTGCATATAGAATATAGAATTTGCTCTTCGGTTGTTGGCTAGCATAATGAGCTTGCTCTAGTACTTTAGTGTACTTGCTGTTAAACGTTACTGGATGGTACTAATAAAATAAGCATGCAGCGGCTGTGCTGTTGCATCTGTGTGTTGTGTGTGAGACTCCATTTTGTTTTTCTCTCTCCAGGAGACCATGGAGAAGCTCAGCATGCTGGCTTCAGAGGGCAGGGAGTCTGAGGCGGGAGAAACAGACGACGGCGATTCCCCAAACTCCCTCGCTTCTCCGCCCTCGTCCTCCGGCCCCCAGAATCCTGAGGAGAGGGCGGGGATGCGTGAGGGGGAGGGGCCAGGGGAAGGCGGAGCCTCCCAGTCTGCTGCTGGAGGCGGTGCGCCTCGATCCAGAGGGAAACGATTTGGCAAAAGCAGAGGTCAGTATGGGGTCAGGGAGATGGAACCGCCCTGCTTAGCACTTACGCAGTAATTCTTATCTATGTGTGTAAATTGATGTAATTGTGACTGCCCAGAAAATTGGAACTTCATTTTAGGCTCCAGTTCAACTTCAGAGTTATTGAAATCTCAAATTATGTATGGCAAATGCTGGTGTGACTGCCTGTGTTTGTCTGTTTGTGGCTCTGTCCAGTCTAACGGCATAGAAATCCTTGCCTGTGTTGCCCCTGGTTACATTGTCTGTTCCTCTCCTCTCTAACACCCCCCCCCCCCTTGACCAGGCAATGGCCGCCGCCTCCGCACTAGCGTGAAATGCAGTGGGCGTCAGGAGCTGGACGATGGGGACGCGTCCAAGCCGCTGCTGGTCGGCGACGATGATGACACACTGAGCAGTGATCCCCTGAGGGAGAGCAAGGACATGGCCTTCGCCAGGGCCTACCTCCGCAGGGTCAGAAACACGTCCTTTATCTGATGCTAATGCTAACACAGAATCCGAAACACATGCTTTATCTGATGCTAATGCTAACGCAGAGTCAGAAACACATCCTTTCTCTGATGCTAACGCAGAGTCAGGAACACATCCTTTATCTGATGCTAATGCTAATGCAGAGTCAGGAACACGTCCTTTCTCTGATGCTAATGCAGAGTCAGGAACACGTCCTTTCTCTGATGCTAATGCTAATGCAGAGTCAGGAACACATCCTTTCTCTGATGCTAATGCAGAGTCAGGAACACATCCTTTATCTGATGCTAATGCAGAGTCAGGAACACATCCTTTATCTGATGCTAATGCTAACGCAGAGTCAGGAACACATCCTTTATCTGATGCTAATGCTAACGCAGAGTCAGGAACACATCCTTTATCTGATGCTATGCTAGAGATCAGGAACCATCCTTATCGATGCTAATGCTAACACAAATCAGGAGCACATCCTTTATCTGATGCTAATGCAGAGTCAGGAACACATCCTTTATCTGATGCTAATGCTAACGCAGAGTCAGGAACACATCCTTTATCTGATGCTAATGCTAACACAAATCAGGAGCACATCCTTTATCTGATGCTAATGCCAATGCAGAGTCAGGACACATCTTTTATCTGATGGTAATGCCAATGCAGGGTTAGGGTCAAAATCATGTTGGACCCTAGAGAATTATCATCAAAACGCTCAACAATCCAAAACGTTGCGAAGCGAGACGCTCAACAAATCGAAAGAACATTGGCAAAAATAAAAATGTTTCTTTTGCAGTTGTAAGCTCCAGAAAAGTTCCTGCAGATTTCTTAAAGGGGGGTATTTCTAATCGTTATTTGAACCCAAGTGTACAACATATCCCCCATCTGGTGTTATAATAGCTAATATAGGGGTGCCCAAGCTAAGGTCGGGAATATATCCTTCTGCTGGCAGAGTGACTCGCTACAATACCTTGTCATATAGAACACCTCTTAGCTTGGGGCTCAATACCTGCAACATGTTGCATATGTCGGGCAGTGTTACCCCAATGCATGCAGATACACTCATTAACGGTCACAGTGTTTGACCTCCTGACCAGTGGGGGGCGCCAAAGCAGTTTTAAAACCCAGGGAAACCTCTGTCCCAACTTGTTTTCCCCCAGGTCTGTGCGGCCGTGCGGGGCGTCCCGGGGAAGGTGGAGGAGTTCCTGAGGGTCCTGTACGAGTTTGAGCAGGGGGGAGAGGGGCGGAGCTCGGTGGAGCTTTTCGAGCAGCTGAAGCTGGTGCTGAGGGACCGGCCCGACCTGCTGTGGGACTTTGCCGCCTTTCTGAGGCCCGAGCAGGCCCGGGAGTGTGGCCTGGTACTGACCCCATAATCTGCTCTTTATCTTACGTCACACTACACCACAGGCATTTAGCAGACGCTGTTATCCAAAGCAGCTTGCAAAACCTTCTCATTTTTATACAGCTGGATATATACTGAAGCAACGCAGGTTATTACATTACATTACATTACAGGCATTTGGCAGACGCTCTTATCCAGAGCGACGTACAACAAAGTGTATAACCATAACGGACAATATCGAAACCTGAGAGCTAGCCAAGTACAGGGACAACCATAGTTCAACTTGGACCTGATGGTAAACTATTAACACTACAAGAAACGGCACCCAATCTATGGAAAAAAAAAAAAAATGAAAATACAAGTAGTCGTTAAGACAGGCGCATCAACTAAGGTTATGTACCATGCTCAAGGGTACAACGGCAGGGTCCTGCCTGGGAATCAAACCTGCAACCTGCAAACCTCCATAACCATTTTATAAATATGTCCTTGGGTACCCTTAAAGGTGCATAAAATGCATTATTCTTTATTAACAAGATCTGTGGCTTGTAGTGCGCAAAATAGTTTCTCGCTTCTGCTTGTCCATTCCAGTGGCGGGTGGCATGGCGGTTGAGTTGAGAGTGGTGGTGACTCCAGGATAAATTAAAAATGTGGTGAAAAGCTAAAAATCGAAGGGTAAAAACGGATAAATTGCTAAATGTTAGCTTGTTAATGTGTACGATTTAGTGCTTTGTATGACTGTGTGTATGGCTGTATGCAAAAGCATCTGTGTTTAGCTTTTCCCCTCTGTTTCTCTCTCTCTCTCTTTCTCTTTCTCTTTCCCCTCTCTCTCTCTCTTCTCTCCCCCCCTCCCTCTCTCTCTCTCCCTCTCTCTCTCTCCCCCTCTCCTCTCTCTCTCCCCCTCCCTCTCTCTCTCCTCCCCTCCTCTCTCTCTCTCTCCCTCTCCTCTCCCCTCTCTCCTCTCTCTCTCCTCTCTCTCTCTCTCCTCCCTCCCTCTCCCTCTCTCTCTCTGCCCCCTCTCTCTCTCCTCCTCCTCCTCCTCCTCCTCCTCCTCTCTTCTTCTCTCCCTCGCTCCAGCTTGCTGAGCAGCAGGCTTTTGAGCGCAGTCGCCATTTCCTGCGGCAGCTGGAGATGAGTTTTGGGGAAAGCCCCGCCCACTACCGCCAGATAGTGCGCGCTCTGCAGGAGGGGCCCGGCCTCAGCCCCGCAGGTCTGAGAGAGGTACACCAGGGGGCGCTGTGTGAAGTCCTCGCTCTGCAGTCTGTGGGAAAAGTGTCTGTGGACTCTTATTAAACGGGGTTCCCGCTGTACATGAATGAATTAATGAATGAATGAATGAATTTTATTATTGTGTCATGCATCACATGGATGCCCAGCCCACATGGGCTTATATGACACCAACATTTTGCATATAACAGATCCAGAGTAAATCCTAGACCTATTAAAATGCTACAGACACATATCTGATACATATACCCTGTAAATGTAATAGGCGGGGTTGTGAGATTGCTCTGATTTATATTTGAAATTCAAAGGCACTGAATTTCCATTGCAAAACACCCCTAGGTCTGTAGCTGTACACATCTTGTACAGTTTGGGTGCTGGATTTTCGATTTTAGAAGACATGTTTTGACAGTTTTTACCACGCTGTACCATTGACAAACGATGTTCTAGAGATCTTTGAAATGTTGAATCTTAAAATTTTAAATGTAAAATATTGTGGAAACCTTGTCCAAAATAAGTTTTTTGTTTTTGTTCTGTTTTTCCCTTGTCCAGCTAAAAACTCAGATGGCCTCCATGCTCAAACACCACACCCATCTTCAGGGTGAATTCTGGGATTTCTTTGATGAGCTCCACACACCCTCCTCGCAGTCAGTTCATCTGGAAGATGTGCCGTTTTCAGAGGTAGGGGAGGGGACAACTGAAGGACAGGAGAGTAGGACAAGGGCCAGAGGTCAGCGCAAGAAGGACAAGCTTCCTGTTTCACAGGAAGGGGAGGAGCCCCACAAAGCTGGACCAATGACGGTCCGGAGGAGGAAGAAGGGCAACTTTGGCTGCCGCAATACACGCAAGGTTAGGAGCGATGCATAATAGGAGGCTAATGGCGGGTTGTCATGTGGAGGAATGTGATTGGTCAGAAGGGTCGTACCAAGTGTGGCCTTTGGACTGTAATTTCAAACCAAGAAGAGAAACAAGGAAGCATTTAACACCATTAATCTTTTGTATGTGGAAAGATTCTTTTTTTTTATCTGAGTGAGTTCACTTTGAATGAAAACAGCCAAATTCACAGAACACACCTTCCATGTCAATGTGAGTCTAGTATTGGGCATACTTTCCCTAATATTGTAATAGTAAATAAGTATTATTCTGTACTCTCTCCTCTATCAGGGCTCTGTCTCCCGGGCTACGAAGGGGCGTGGTCTCTCGCCTCCTGAATCCAGCACCCCCCCTCCAGCAGCTCACCCACAGGAAAGACTGGAGGAGAGGGAGGAAGAGAGGAGGGAGAGAGGTAAGGAGATAAATGGCCCGTGTCCTGGTGAGAACTCTGTGACCCTTTAAGGTGTGACATCACAAATGCGTGATCAGAATGTTCGTAACTGAACGTTCTAATGCTGATGTAACAATCGCTGCTGGTGACTGAAAGCAATGGAGTTCTAGAACACTGATGCAGAACTTCTGAATGAAAAACATTCCAAAGAACCTGCACTTCAGAGGGTTAAGGAGGTGGTGATGCGAGAACGATCAGGTGGTAACTAGGCACGGGGTGACGCAAGAGGGAGTTGAAATCATTTCTTGACATTTTTGTTCTCTCCCAAGGTAAAGAATGTGAAGAAGAGGAGGAGCCTGAGGAAGACGACAGGCAGCGAGAGAGCGGGAAGGCTGGAGGAGTTGGAGATGCATGCGGTAACACCCCAGCCGCACACCGGACCCTGCCCAGCCCCGACCCCCCTGTCTGTGCCAAAAACGTGTCCCTCACACCCACAGGACAGAAGGTCATCCTCTGGACCAGGTACTAGCCGTTTCCACCCACCCCATCCATATACAGAGTATTCCCAACAAAGTAAACTGAGAATGGCACTCTAAAAGATAGACTGTCAGGGCAACAGATATTAACAAAACTACTATAGCATTGCAGACGTTTATCAGACGACGTACAACAAGGTATAACAACAGGAACAATATAAAAACCCATAAGAGATAAAGATACCTGACAAAGACATGCTGGTCGAATCGTCTCTTTGTAACACTGACTAAGAGCATTCAGAAGCAGTGTGCAGGTAATCCTTTTCTCTTATAGAGCCAAATAAGTAAATAATAAAGTCAAATAAAACAAGACACAAATGGTGAATTGCCGACTTCTTGTATAACTGTATAACCTGCAGTGTATTGTAATGCGATACATCGCTTAGCGTTAAGCAGTGCAATGTATTTGTGATGTATGTGACCTGTGCCTCACTGCAGTCGGCGTCAGTGTTATTAATGAGCACAGGGTGGTGAACGGCTGTCTTGTTTTCCTCCTGTGCTCCTGAGAGGGTGCCAGGTGTGATGCTTCTGGGGCCCAATAGGCTTCTGACATAATGGGCACGGTTGTTGTGTTTTTTTTAAGCTCGCGACTCAAGGTGCGCTCTACTTTTAAGTGACTTTGCTGGTTGTAACATGGGAACTCCCACGAGAGGCATTTATAACAGAGTTGAGGCTTACTGCCGGTATTTTTATTAATTTTAATGTTCACTTTGCACTTGGTTTAATATCTTTGTGTGTGTGTGTGTGTGTGTGTGTGTGTGTGTGTTTTGGGTGACAGGGAAGCAGACCGTATAATCTTGACTGCCTGCCAGCGGAAGGGAGCCAATCAGAGAACATTCCAGGCTGTATCCACTCAGCTTGGGAACAAGACAGCCAATGAGGTGAAAGATATTAAAATATCCTCTTTGTTCATTGGACAGAGAGTGCACTGGATTAAAACGGCAGCTTTTTGCCAGAAACGGTTTGACATATTTACAAGACCTACAGCCATTATACAGATGCATACATTCCCATTTGCTGAAATCTGCTTATTATCTTGAATGGCCAGTAATAGAGCCAGTACAGAGGTCCCCCAACAGAGGCAGTAAGAATAAATGAAGTGAATGCAAGAATAAATTGGGTGACATGGTTTTTGCAGTGGATAGCACTGTTACCTCACACCAAGAAGGTCGTGGGTTCGAATCCTGGCCTGGGCCTTCCTATGTGGAGTTTGCATGTTCTCCCCGTGTCCGTGTGGGTTTTCTCCGGGTACTCTGGTTTCTTCCCACAATCCAAAGACGTGTAGGTTAGACTAAGCGGGGCGGGTATCAATAAAGAGGGCATTGCTGTTAAAGAGCATGTGTGCTCAGTCAATCGGCCCTGTTTAAATAAAGTTAGCAATAAAAAATATGAGGGACCAATGAGTGAGCCAGTGCAAGTTCCTGTTGACTTGAGCCAATGAAAGGGATCGGTGTTGGAGTGTTTATAAACGGATCTCTGTGCGGTTTCCCAGGTCTCCCTGCGCTTCCGGGAGCTCGTGGACCTGTTCCACAGCGCCGCCCGGCCCGGCAACAAGGCCGGCGACCCGGACGAGCTGTCCGGTTCTGAAGACGAGCCGGACTGAACAGAACCAGGAGGGCTGGACCTACAGAGACACCCCCCCCCCCCATTGGATGCAGTGGTCTTCAAAGGGGAAGTCGGTACAGGAGAGACCGAGCCGATGTGTATTGGGTCAGAACCAGAGGAGACTGGAGTGGTGGATCCCAGCAACACCAACATACAGACCCGACTAGACCTGGGGCAAGCCACCAGACCGGCCGCTGGCTTTGGAACCTCCTCCGGACCCAAAGTTGCAGAGACCACAGAACTGAATAGATCGACTATGATTATGTTTACGTCTGCACTGCTCTTTCTGCGGTGCGAATAATTGCACACAATAACCTTTCCAGGGCTGGTCTTGGAAGGTAGACTAGTTTATTAACAACATGAGCATAAGTGGCTTGAACAGGAAATTAGTTTCTGATGAGAAGCTGATGCAAAAGGTCAGAGGATCTGACAGATGTTATAGATACTATTATAGGCAGAGTTGTGATTAATAAACAATAAAAAAACACCAAAAAGGGTACCGAATAACAGAAGAACTGACTGACCGGCAAATTGTGCTGAAGACAGGGGTTGAACTTAAATTTAATTGGGCCAGAACACTGAATAATTGTAGCAGGGAGTTTAGAAAGTACCTTCTAAATCATACATAATTAGTAATATATCCAAAAGATGCCAAATTAGCCTTTCAGTATCAACTTACCCCCAGATGTACAGTAGTACAGTATTATAACTTATTGTGCTTGTTGTATATACAGAATTGGGTTTATGACCTTACAGTATCCTTTATTTACAGTGCAATATTTTTGTATTGTTTTTTATTTGTCAGAATAAATACAGATATGCGTATCTCTAAATATGGGTGTTGAATAAAATGCTCCACTGAGAAAATGTTTTTTACTAAACAAAAGCTTGAGTTTTTTGTTTTTCATTTAATCTTTATGTACTCACACAAACTGGTTTTGGTAACATGTTATGGAGGGATATTTGTCAGATTATGATGGAAAACAATTCAAGGAAATGGACTGCTCACAGAAACCACTGTTTATAACAAATTTTAGCCACTTTTAACAAATCATTTATGGAATTACGTTTTTGTGAGTTGAACAGTTTTTCTATATAACCAGGAACTATCGTTTTATATGATTAAGTGCCTGAATCCATGGAACGTAAATGTAGCCAATTTAGGAAAAGATAGTATTATTGACACCAAGCAAGCTAGAATCAATTGCAGAACAATTGGATGTACCATGACTGACAGGGATGGGAATCCATGTCCTGTTTACATCTCATCACCACTGGCCGTTGTAACCAATAGCAAGGCGGCTTTCCGGCAATGTTCCGCGTACGGCCCGCCTCCCATTCGCTGCTCGTGAGAAAACGCCCGATACGGAGTGAAAGTGAATGTAGGGAAGATTAACAAGATCCGCAACGGTTCCGGTGCATTTTTGCGTCTTTCGGCGTTCTTTTTTTACCCCTAACAAACTCACTGTGAGTCAATCGAGTGAGACATGGCCAGAATACTGCACCTCACCCCCGTTCTCTTGCTGAGTGTGGTCTGGCTTGGAGCTGCTTCTGTCGCGGGCAGCGATGTGCTCGAGCTGTCGGACTCGGACTTCGATTACACCGCGGCTGAGCACGAGACCATGCTTGTGGAGTTCTTTGCCCCCTGGTGAGAAAATGGTTTTCTAAAATGACCGACTGTACCCGGGATCATACAAATAATTATTTTTTACTGGTGTGTGGTTTTTAGCAAGCCAGGCTCGCCTGATACGACATGATTCCGTTACTGGCGATCTTACAGTGAGCTAGCCTTAACCAGCCACTAGGAATTGGCTGCGGATTGCGGACAGGATTACCATATCTAGCTCTCTTGGTAGACATTAAACGCATCTATTCATTCAGCCAGCTGAGAAAGTGTGCTTTGGTAACAGCGTCCATGACCAGAGAAACGCAGGTGCCAAGATCCAGAAGATGTGTCACGTTATAGCTGGCGAGTTAGCGAGCTAGCATTAGCAAAGTTGGAAGTCTTGCTAGCCAGTTTAGCGTAGGATGATCCGTAGTGGGGATGTCAATATATCTTGCAGAGAAATGTAAAACCGAACATGGCACTTTCGTATGAGTTAACATTAAATATCGGACGGGACAGTAATTTCTGGGAATTAAATGGCAAGTCTTTCAGAACAATGATGCGAACAGATTGTGGTAACACAACAGTATTTCACTGTAATTGCTTGCAACATATACACTGCTAGTGCATAAGCTTCTATGAACCGGTGATAGTTGCTTTGCTTGCTAGCGATTGCATAATAGGCATCAATTGCAGTTAATTCCTTGAAAACGATTGAATTAACCCCCAACTCACAAGATAATCTAATGCCACATGATGCTGTATTGTACATAACTTTCCTTTCTGTTATCTTTTCCTCTTTCTTCCCTCGTTTTTTTTACACCACTTTTTTTACCCGGTCAGGTGCGGTCACTGTCAAAAACTAGCTCCCGAATATGAAAGCGCTGCTACAAAACTGAAGGGGACCGTGCCCTTAGCCAAGGTAAGTCGCTAGGTAAATAGATAGATAAACGTAAACTGGCATTTAGGACAGAGGACATAGGTCACGTATGAGTGCGTTCTGCAAAAGTCTGCGCCTATTTACTGGTCCTGATGGTGCGTGGGCAGGAAGATCTTAACGGACGCTGTGAGTCCGATGAGCCGTTCGGGTGCTTTAAAGATCCAACGAATGTGTGTTGGAGTTCTGGGCGGTATGACGCCCCCAAATGCGGGCAACCGCTCCTCAATTTCGTTCATGAGTTCTGTAGACCCTCTGTTTCATGCTCTGTGTCCCTAGTCGGTATGTTAGGACCCATTTAATGTGGTATATACCTAGTTTAGAGGGGAATGCAATGGGTGGTGACTGTAAAGTTGTGCAGTGTTTGCTTGTATTCTTTGAACTTTCCGAGGAATTGGTGGAACTCCGTGACGGTGGAACTCCATCAAACAGTGATGGAATTCTTTTTTTTTTTGGTGCGTGTGGGGAAATATATGTTCGTCTGACGGGATGAATCGGTTGGAATTTAATTTCTGTCGACGGCCAGGTGGACTGCACCGCGAACTCGGAGACGTGCGGGCGTTTCGGGGTTAATGGGTACCCCACGCTTAAAATCTTCCGGAACGGGGAAGAGGCTGCGTCCTACGACGGTCCTCGCTCTGCAGGTGATGTGCATGCTTGCTCGTGTGTGGCGTAAGGTGTGCATTTTGCTTACATTTCTAATTTTGCACCCAGATCCATGTTTATGAAGCCACTGTTTGTTATTAAATCTGATACTTCATCACTATTGTAGTACATATTGTATATATTATTATATATACAGCATATGTGAGCTTTCCTTTATTTTTCTGTGTGTGTGCACATGTGCGTGTATGCATGCGTGTGTGCGTGTGTATGTGCACACGTGTGCACGTGTGCGTGTGTGTGTGCATGTGTGTGTGCACGTGTGTGTATGCATGCGTGTGTGTGTGCACGTGTGTGTGTGTGTGTGTGCACGTGTGTGTGTGTGTGTGTGTGTGTGTACATGCAGATGGCATTGTGAGCTACATGAAGAAGCAGGCTGGGCCCAGCTCTGTCCCGCTGCGCAGTGAGGAAGACTTGGACTCCTTCATCAACCACTTTGACGCCAGCGTGGTGGGTGAGTGCACCTTACCTGGGGGGCAGGCGGGGCCACCCTCACCTTACACCCGAGTTTCTGTGTTACATCACACAAGGAGGGGATATCCCTTACAGGTGTGATTATTCCAGCCATGCACCTGTGCCAGGGGGCGGGGCTACTTTACCACTGATACCTAGACTGGGGGGGGCAGGTTCAATCAAACCACAGTCTTTTTTCTTCTCTTCTTTCATTTTTCCTCTTTCTTTCATTTGCCATATAAAGAGTTGCGTGGCCTTTGTAATTGCAGCAACCAGAATATTTTGCTTTAAGGGCCAGATAAAAGGATAACTATGCATACAATTGGTCATACAAGGTTTATGAGAAAGTGTGTGGTGGTTGAATCCGTTTATTTTTTGACTGGGAATATTCTCCCATGGTGGTTTTAGTGAAACCGTCAGGCACAGCCTGGATTTTGGACAGATGGTGATATTGGGGCGGCAGTGTAGTATAATGGGTGAGGAACTGGTCTTGTAACCTAAAGGTCACAGGCTTGATTCCCGGGACACTGCCGTTGTAGCCTTGAGCAAGGTACTTGAGCTGCATTGCTTCTGTATTCATCCAGCTGTATAAATGGATGCAGTGTAAATGCTATGTAGAATGTTGTGTGAGTAGCTCTGGATAAGAGCGTCTGCTAAAACCCCTGTAATGTACTGTAATGTGGCTTTATCTCTGTGTCTGTAACGAGGCCAGTTTTTAAAAAGCCGTTACGTCTGGGCGTTCGGCAGACGCTCTTATCCAGAGGACCTGAAGCTTTGCGTTGAAACCGTAGCAGATGAGGGGTGATTTCCCACCTCGTGTTCGGCGCGCTGTTAGCCGCGGTACCGTCGCTAGCTAGCTAGCGCTGGCCGGCCGTGCTTCAGAGTTCCTGCTGGATTGTGTGAAAGTTCCCTCCCTCGGTGTCCGTCTGTCCCGCCCGCCCCCGTGCCCGCCCTCGTGCCCGCCCCTGTGCCCGCCCGTGACTCCGTCCACGTCCGTGCCCCGCAGGGTTCTTCTCGGGAGACGGCAGCGAGCAGCTGGCGGAGTTCCAGAAGGCGGCCGGCGCCATGCGGGACAGCTTCCGCTTCGCTCACGCCACGGACCTGGGGCTGGGTGCCAACCACGGCCTGGAGTCCGAGTGAGTGACTGAGAGAGGGGAGGAGGAGGAGGAGGAGGAGAGGAGGGGGAGAGGAGGAGGAGGAGGAGGGGAGAGGAGGGAGGAGGAGGAGGAGGAGGAGGAGGAGGAGGAGGGGGGAGATGAGGGGAGGGGAGAGAGGGGAGGGAGGAGTGGGGAGGAGGGAGGAAAAGGAGAGGAGGAGAGGAGGAGGAGGAGGGGAGGGAGGAGAGGAGGAGGGGAGAGGAGGGGAGGAGGAGGAGGTGGAGAGGGGGAGCGGGAATAGAGGGAGAGGAGGAGGGGGGGGAGGGAGAGGGGCGAGGAGGAGAGGTGAGGGATGATAGAGATGGGGAGGGACCCGTGCTGCAGAGGAGAGGAGTGAACGATGGAAAGAGTGTGAGAGAGAGGATGATGGTGGAATAATAAAACTTTATTTATACAGCCCATTTTAATACACAGTTACAAAGGGCTTCACAATGCAGGTAATAGAAAAATGACAGAAAAATAGATGAATGTATAATTCAAAAAGATATCAGATATAAGGAAAGACAGTAAGATGAAACACTGAAGACCACAGTTGGGAGGGCCTGGTTAAGCAAATACATTTTAAGAAGATGGAGAATCTTCAGGCCTAAGCTCTTCAGGCAGGGAAGAGCTGCCTGTGAAGGCTCGACCAGCCGTCATCAGGAGTGAATGGAGGGGAAGAGAGGGGGAGACGGAGGATAGAAGGATGGAAGTTCAGGCCCGGGTAGGTAAAATAAAGGGAGGGATGAAACACGATCTGAGGAAGGAGAAGAGGAAGGAGGATGATGCTGACGGAGAGCGAAAATGAAAGGGACAGACAGACAGACAGACAGAGAGACAGAAGCACTTTCAGGCACACCGAGCTACAGAGGCCGGTCGGAGAGACTCTTCCACGATGCCCCCCCACCTCACCCCCCCATGTCTCTCTCTCTCAGGAGCGTGCTGTTGTTTCGCCCGCCGCGCCTCAACAGCAAGTTTGAGGAGGGCGTGGTCAAGTTCAGCGAGGCCATCTCTACATCCGCTCTCCGCCGGTTCATCAAGGATAACATGTGAGTGTCTGTCTCTCTCTCTCTCTCTCTCTCTCTCTCCCTCTCTCTCTCTCTCCCTTCTTTTCTCTCTCTTTCTCTCTCATCCAGTTTCTCACCCTCCATCAACTCAGTTCACTTTCAATGGTGATCTATCGCCAGGGCAACAGGAGCAGTGCCATCAAATCATATACTATAATAATAATACTATAGCTATAATAATATAAAATGCAGGCTGTGTAATTGTGCCATAATTTAATATTGAACCGAGCAATAGCTATAACTCTGTTAATGTGTTTGGAAAAATGGATTATATAAACAGTCTTTAGCCAAACGGTAATGGCATTTTACAGGTTAGTGCTGCCCAGCCCTGTTGCTGGAGATCTACCATCCTGTATGTTTTCATTTCAACCCTAATTTGGCACCGCTGTCCCTACTAATTAGCAACTCAATGAGATCTCCAATGAGGTGTGCTTTATTAAGGTTGGAGTGAAGACCTACAGGACAGTAGATCTCTAGGAACAGGGTTGGGTAGCCCTGTCTAGCTGCTGAATGAGGTGTGCTTTATTAAGGTTGGAGTGAAGACCTACAGGACAGTAGATCTCTAGGAACAGGGTTGGGTAGCCCTGTCTAGCTGCTGAATGAGGTGTATGCTTTATTAAGGTTGGAGTGAAGACCTACAGGACAGTAGATCTCTAGGAACAGGGTTGGGTAGCCCTGTCTAGCTGCTGAATGAGGTGTATGCTTTATTAAGGTTGGAGTGAAGACCTACAGGACAGTAGATCTCTAGGAACAGGGTTGGGTAGCCCTGTCTAGCTGCTGAATGAGGTGTATGCTTTATTAAGGTTGGAGTGAAGACCTACAGGACAGTAGATCTCTAGGAACAGGGTTAGGCAGCCCTGGTTTAGAGTAATTCCGTGTCCAGCAACTTCGGTTCAGGTTAGTATCGTGTGGCTGCTCGGGGGACGAGGGGCTCCTGGTGGGACTCAGCGTCTGTCTTTCTCTCTCACACTCCTTTGTTCAGGGTTTTGTTTTCTTTCTTTCTCTCTCGCTCCCTCATTTGTCTGTGCACACAACCTGACACCCTTAATCATGCATATGCAAATATTAGAGTCCTCTCTCTCTGTCTCTCTCTCTCCCTCTCTCTCTGCCCCCCCCCCCCCCCCCGCCCCTGCTGCTTTTCTCACAGCTTTGGGATGTGCCCCCACCTGACCCCTGAAAACAGAGACAGAATGAAGGGGCGGGACTTGCTGATTGCCTACTATGACGTGGACTACGTGCGCAACCCCAAGGGCTCCAACTATTGGAGGAACAGGTCAGCTCTCTCTCTCTCTCTCTCTCTCTCTCTCTGTCTCTCTCTCATCCCCCCCATCTCTCTCTCTCTCTCTCTCTTTCTTCTACCTCGGTCACACCCTCTCCCTCTCTACCACACAAAAACTGCCTAAGGCTCCACTGGCTGTAAAACAGAACCGTGCTTTGTTCTGTTAAAGCTAGATAAGTGTGCAGTATATAAATATAGGTCGTTTGAGCAACCACACATGAGCAATGGTCTCAGCTTCTTGTTGCAAGCTGCCATCTTTGCTCACAGTGAGCTTGAATATGTGGGCGTTCCCTCTCTGGATGCTGTTTATGCCTGAAAAGATGTTTCCTCCCCTATCACATTCATTCATGTGAGTAATCATTTTATTACAACAACTGCACCACACTGGAGTTCAGTCACTGTACTACACTCATAATATCATTTAATATGGATTTAAGTATATGTCTTAAGTATATTCCTGAGTAAGGACGTGCGTGTTGTGATATTTTAGGGGCAATGTGTCCTGCTGCTGAGCCCTCCTCCTCCTCTTCCTCAGGGTGATGAAGGTGGCGACGCAGTTCCAGTCGCAGGGCCTGAGCTACGCGGTGGCCGACCGGCGGGAGTTCCAGGAGGAGCTGGAGGACGAGTTCGGCCTGGCGCTGTCGGACGGGGGGGAGCTCCCCGTCGTCACCGTCCGCACCCGGGAGGGGCACAAGTACACCATGAGGGAGGAGTTCACGTGAGTTTGGGGGGGGGGGGCAGGGGGGTACCCCACCTAAAATCCAAACATTTTCACCTCCTGTTGGCGGTGCCTTGTTCAGGACGGTGGGAAACTCAATGCCTGTTGAGCCAGCCAGGGTCATCTGGACGTGGGGTAGCGATACTGTATGGAGAACACTAAGCAGTGCTGTGTCTGCCCACCAGGGGGCAGTACAGAGTCCAGTGCTGGCTGCTCCATGTCCAGATGCCGAGTCATGCAGTGAGCTCTACTCTAGCATCGACTTCACTCACATTTGAGTTTTACTTAAGAATGCACCCTCGAAAAAGAGCTTTGATGTAAAAAACTGTCTTGGTTGAGTTCATGACATTTGCTCTGTGAGCGTGTACTGGGGTACAGCAGTGTTGCATCTTACTGACGCGTGTGTGTCTGTGTCTGTGGCTGTATGTGTGTGTGTGTGTGTGTGTGTGTGTGTGCGTGTGTGTGTGCGTGTGTGTGTGTCTGTGGCTGTGCGTGTGTGTGTGGCTGTGCGTGTGTGTGTGTCTGTGTGCGCGTGTGTGTGTGTGTGCGCGCGTGTGTGTGCACGTGTGTGTGTGTGTGTGTGTGTGTGTGCGTGTGCGTGTGCGTGTGCGTGTGTGTCTGTGTGCGTGTGTGTCTGTGTGCGTGTGTGTGTGCGTGTGTGTGTGTGTGTGTGTGTGTGTGCGTGTGCGTGCGCGTGCGTGTGCGTGTGCGTGTGTGTGTGCGCGTGCTCTGCAGGCGAGACGGTAAGGCTCTGGAGAGGTTTCTGGAGGATTACTTTGCCGGGCGGCTGAAGCGCTATCTCAAGTCGGAGCCCGTTCCCGAGGGCAACAGCGGGCCAGTCAAGGTGTGTCACTGCTTCAGTAACAGCATCACGATTCTGCAGGAGAAATGTCCCCCCGTTTGAGCCTGCTATCGTCTGCCTCTCTCTGGTGTGGAGAAGGCAAACTGTCACTCACATCTCTGTCTCTGTCCGTCTGTGTGTGTGTGTGTGTGTGTGTGTGTGCGTTTTCCTGTGTGTGCGTTTGCGTAGGTGGTGGTGGCAGAGACGTTTGAGGAGGTTGTGAACGACCCGGAGAAGGACGTCCTCATCGAGTTCTACGCCCCCTGGTGTGGCCACTGCAAAAACCTGGAGCCCAAGTACACCGAGCTGGGGGAGCAGGTGCGGTTCTCCACGGAAACGCCGTGACGACCGAGCCAACCCCTTTCTTAGGGACGTCCTTGGTGTTCAATTAGTGCCAGTGTTTGGGAAGAAGTGTTAAAAAAACAACACTCGAGAGATAAGAGGAGCAACTTTCAGCTTCGCACACACTTACTATATCGGGCCCCATAGTGTACGCTATTAATATCAACCGTAATTGCAAGAGCACATCACAATTACAGCACCCTCATCTTGGTTCTCACCTAACCTCCCTCTGGAGTATAGCGTGGCTCATTCCGTTAAGGCGCTGCGCTGTGGTGCGTGGATGAGCCCCGCAGTCTCGGATCGAATCCAGACTGCGCCAGCGCCGACTGTGGCCGGTAGCTCCGACGGGTGATGGGTCGTCCCGGTGGAGGGTGGAGTCGGAGAGGGATCTGTGTTTAATTGCTCTCGAGCGACCCCCATTGGCTGAAACGGGTGCAGAGGGCGATCATGAGACTGCGTATGAACCGTCTTGTGATGCTGCTTAGCTGGGCTCTGCAATGTGAAAAGCAGTAGCTGCTGAACGGCCTGTGTGCTTCGGGGGAGTCACAGGGTGGCAGTGTAGTATAATGGCTAAGGAATTGGTTTCGGAACCTAAAGGTTGCGGGTTCGATTCCCGGGTAGGGTGCTACCATTGTACCCTTGAGCAAGGCACTTAACCTGCATCGCTTCAGTACATATCCAGCTGCATAAGTGGATTCAGTGTAAATGCTGTGTAAAAAGTTGTGTAAGTCGCTCTGGATGAAAGCGTCTGCTAAATGCCTTTAATGTAACGTGGGAAAACTGCGGACGTCTCGCTGCTCCCGGATTGGTAGAATGGTTCACGCGTGGAACGTTTAAAAAAAAAAAGAAAAAGAAGAGTAACAGAGTGAGTGCATGTGAAATCAAACACAAGGTTTTGATCACACTAAATCTCCTTCGACAGTCCCCAGCATTTGAGATGTATGGTAACATATTCTATTAAAATGGTAAACAGTTTTCACAATAAGAAGAAGAACTGCCCTCCGTGCGCTTTTACGATGTCATTGCCTCTTCCTCTCTGTCCAGCTGTCCGGTGACCCCAACGTCATCATCGCCAAGATGGACGCCACAGCTAACGATGTTCCGACTGGCTACGACGTGCAGGGGTGAGAGATGCCAAACCGTCCAGATCTCTCTCTCTCTCTCTCTCTTTCCTTTCTTTGATCCTTTCATCCATTCATTTCTACATTTCCCATCGTCCTCCTTCTGCAGTTTGATTATTTTAATGGGTTGTGCCTCACGTGTTAGCTTTGGAGCCAAGGACAATTTTGGTGGGGGGGACAACAGCAAACAAGAAATTTTCTTTAGGTCTTTTTTTACGGGGCACTAACAGTTCAACTTGATAATATTGAGGGGAAACCATTTGATGTTCTCACAAAATGTCCATGACTAGAGCGATGCCAGTGTGTTGTTGCCCTGTAATATTTGTTTTGGCTGTTTACTTGTTTAAACTTGAGTTAGAACTGAATTTCGTCCTGTTAAATCATTTTCGGATGACTTTTTACCGTCTGTCATGGTGTATCTGGTATGTGCGCATTGCATGCATGTAAACCTGAGGTTTTACACCCCTGAGATACTCCAGCTAACTGTTCGCCCCTGCCTCAGATTCCCCACCATCTACTTTGCCCCTGCTGGGAAGAAGGACACGCCCAAGCGCTATGAGGTCAGCAGGAAACCCCACACACACCACGCTTTCAGCAGTGTTCTGGAATTGCGTGCGTGTGTGTGTCTGTATGTGTGCGTGCGTGTGTCTGTGTGTGTGTATGTGTGCATGTTTGTGTTGTGTTTGTGTGTGCATGTTTGTATTGTGTGAGTGTCTGTGTGTGTGCGCGTGTGTGTGTGTGCATATGTTTGTGTGCGCTTGTGTGTGTGTGTGTGCATATGCGTGTGTGTGTGTGTGCGTGCATGTGTGTGTATGTGTGTGTATACGTGTGATTGTGTGCCTGTGTGTGTGTGTGTGTGTGTCTGTGTGTGTGTATGTGTGCATGTTTGTATTGTGTGAGTGTCTGTGTCTGTGTGTGTGCTCATGTGCGCGTGTGTGTGTGTGCATATGTTTGTGTGCGCTTGTGTGTGTGTGTGTGTGTATATGCGTGTGTGTGTGTGTGTGTATATGTGTGATTGTGTGCCTGTGTGTGTGTGTGAGAGTGTGTGTGTGCACGTGCATATTTGTGATCTAGGATCCCTCTTCATTTCCCAGGGTGCCCGTGAAGTAAAGGACTTCCTCAACTTCCTGAAGAAAGAGGCGACAAACAGCCTGGTCCTGAGTGGCGGCAGAGAGGACCTGTGAGGCGAATGGGCGGGAGGAGGGAGGAGAGGACAGGTGGATGATGGGAAATGTAGTCAATGGTTCTGAGACTGAGGGGGGGTGGGGGTTTGGCAGCCCTATTATTACAGAGTCAGAGCCCCACCCCCCTTCCCCCCACCACCACCCCCCCACCAAATCACCAACATCAGTCACCCTGGACTCACAAATTCTCTTTCCTGACCACCGTCTGGAAAGTACGAAACTCCCAACAGATCTGACTCTCCAGGTCCAGCGACACTCACCCTTAATAAGAGCGAGAGAGCAAGAGAGCGAGAGAGAGAGAGAATATCTGTCTTGGATATCTCAGCCTCCTCACTTTACAGTGCATCAGTTTCAACCTTGTCAAAATTGAATCTGTCTTTAAACCTGCTTGCAGTTGGAGGTAAGAAGAATGGAGCGTGGTACCAGCAGGCAGGTGTGTAAAGTTGCTTTCCCCGCCCTCCAAGCTGACTGCATATGTAAGCACTTTTATACATCGATTGTTAGGGTTACCAAGAAAGGCACTTCTTCCTTAAGTAATAATGGTTTCATTTTTTATTTGTTCACCCCACCTCATTTGAACGCACTGTGGGCACTGAAGATTGTGTGTTTTATATAGCTGACCAATAACGAGGATGAAATGTGAAAAATATGCAAATGAAAATACAAATATGACAAAATGTATCAGCTTGGGACAATGCCATTATTCAAACTGCTTTGCGTAATGCTACAAATCCACGTTAGTCTCGGCTTCTTCCAGCTCAGTGCTTGACTTGGCATCGCTTGCAACGCTATCCAGGCGCTCTACGGACATAGCTTCAGTTTCTCTTCTTTCTGTTTTGTATGTTGGTTACTGTTCATAGACAGGCCTGTCCAGCAGCAGGCTGAAGAACAAGGCTTAGAAACAGGAACATGGTGAACATTTTGTGAAAAGGATACAGACTCCCTGTGAACTAAATGGTATTAAAAGCAAGAGCCCATTTTAATCTGAATTTTTTATTTTTTATTGCATGTAACGAAAGGTATTTGCGTTGACGCGTATGCAGTTTTTTGAAGAGGCGTCCAAAGGAGCAGAATTAAGATGCAAATAATAATAATAATAATAATAATAATAATAATAATAATGTGGAAGAGGTTGTGCAGATAACCAAGTGAATGGTAATGTAAAGTTGTGGATGCGCAGTCCAGTCACCTCCCCTTCTCTTTTCTGTCTCTCTCTCTCTTTCTCCCTCTTTCTCCTTCTGCTTGTCGCTAACCCTTCACACTATTTCCCCAGTCTCTTTAAATATTTAAATGTGCCTCTCTCCCTCCCTCCTCTGCAGCCACAATCGCTGTTTTCTGGCCATCAGCACCCTGTGTAGGCAGCTATTAAGAGTGGAGCCATTTTTCGGCATTGTCATTTTTTCTGTTTTTTTTAAAATATTTTATTATTTATTTATTTTTAGAAAGATGGTAGCACCGATATCAGGTAATAATGTTTAATGGGCAAAATCCACTGGAAGCAATGAACGCCCCCTTTTGACTGCACAGTTGGTGCACTGAATATTTCCCGATCACTACGTCGTTTTTTTTATTACGGAGCACGCGGTCACGCAGCCGCACTTCTGATTGGGCGGCGTCGACACGAAATAAAGTTTTAAATACCTCGCTCCCATCGCAAACCAGGGCTTTTTACAGGATAATGCATGCAGAAACGCTACTCCCAGTTTTGGGTGATTGGATAACAGCATTTTTAATGCCAGATACTGTCATGGTCCTGTGTTCCTGTCTGTGTTTCCCTTGTTGGGCCGCCAGATGGCGGCACTTCTGTTTTGTGTCCTGCTCCCCTCCTGTTAATTGTATGATTGTTTCAATTGTCTCGTTATCCCATCATGGTCCCACTGTGTCTTGTATCCCCTCTTCTGGTTGATTGTTTTGATCACCTGTGTATGTTACCCTTGTCTATGTTGTCTGTGTCCTTGACTCGGTGCTGGTTCCTTGTGTTTGTCTCCTGACTTTTGTACCTCTCTTGTTTGTTCTTGAAATCTGTTGAAACTGTATGTACCTCCTGTGTTTTTACCTGACAACATGTACCTGCCTGCTTGTTTGTTCCGACTGTATGTACCTGCTTGTTCCTTGTCTCTGCTTCCCGTGTTCTGCCCCGCCTGTGTTTTTGATTTGTTGTTTTCTGTTTCATTAATATTATTTGAGTTGTGTTTTAGCCCATTGTGGCCTTGTCTGTTCCTTGTTTGTTCACCTTGTGTTAGTAAAGTCTTTGTTAATTTTCCCTTTTGAGTTTGTGTTTTTTTTCCCTCTGCGTTTGGGTCCCCCCTACCCGGACCGTCACAGATACACTACACAACTATGTCTAGAACGGTGAATAAGGTGTGTTTTGTCTTTTTTTTTTCCTCTCCAATGAAGGTATACTTTGATGCAACACCTTTTTTTTAGAAAGGTATATATTGATGCAAACGGGATACATTTATGTAGTTGAACTATGTTGTTGTGTAGAATGTCTGTGCTGTTGCTTTTTTTCCTGAAGTTGTTCGCCTTACACGCTTAAATTGCATTGCTTAATGTATGACATTTTGTTTCTAAGATGAGGAACATATACCTAGACTTGTTTTGAGGGTTTTTCTCTTCTTTTTTTGTTCAGTATGGGTCTGCCTGTTCTATCATTTGTTGTGTTTTATTTTCATCAAGAGGAAATGATAACACAAATAAAATGAACAAGATTACTTTGATAACCTTGTATCTTTGTTTGATTGTCTTTGACAGCATGCAGTCTTCAATGCTAAAGTGTATATGTAAATGCAAAGTGTAGATACAGGGGGGGAAATAGTATGCATTCATTTTGGCACCAAGCAGAAAACAAGCACGAGTGGCTCATGACAAACCTTTCCACAAAATCTTGTGCAAGTCTGTGAATCCATTCGGGAGTTATGCGCCTTTTTGTGATAGGCCACGCCCATCGCCACGCCCCCTCGTGGTAAATCGGCCTGAAAGTTACTCAGCTATACCTTCGGTCATGACCCAACGTCCATGCCAAATTTCAGGCACCTGGGGCGAAAACTGTGGCCGCCACGGGTTGGGACACTTTTGTGATCCAGCCGACCAACCGACAGACAGAGCTATAGAGCTGTGGTCACAGCTAAAAATTCAGAACCTACTCACACACTTCATACCACACTGAAGATATCAAATCTGACCATGGCCCTGCAATTAACAACTATGAATTGCCTCCATAGGGGAATAATACCATGAACATTAATTTCACCAGCAAATGCTGTGATGCAAATTCTAGCCATGATGGAAGCCACTCTATTATTAACCTTCAGTTTTACTTTTTTACATTTCTAGTTTTTACAGAAATGCCTGCATACTTGTTCTTTGTATTGCGCCATTTATATAAACTATTTCTGTTTTAAGATTTTTAATTTAATATACTTTAATGTATTTTTCAATATTATGCAGATTATTTAATGTCTGTTGTGTGTGCAGAATAATTTAGTTTTTCATGCAGTCTATAAATAAAATATTCCTTAATATTGCAATTGTTACTGTCTTAAAATGCGGCTACCGTCGCACGTATCAGCTATGCTGCAATTCAGGCTCAACAGTTAATCCCTCCAACACTCGGGAGTGCATTGCTACCAGACAAAACCTCAGATAAACTCTGGGATTATCCGTCTCTGACGAGAAGGCACTTTGCATTTTCGTCAACCAGCCTGTACTGATTTTGACTCCTGTCAATCACATGTTCATTTAACGGAGTCGTCCCTTCTACACTCGACTCCGCCAGTAGCTTGCTAAAAACCCGGCATATGGACGCTGTAAATTTAGTCTGATTATTCTGACCCACTGATTGGTGAAAACAGCTATACATCAGAAGTTCTACATCTCTTATTGGTTAATACCATCCAGAAGGCCCTCCCAAGCAACGCTCCATCTTTCTCGTGCTGCAAAGAAGGTTCGAGGCGGTTGTGACACACGCGCAGTCAAAATGATGGGCCGACCGGTACTCGTGCTGAGTAAGTACAAAAAATACCTAATGTTAGCTACCTAAATTAAGTTTCATCCAAATTAATTCTTACACCATTGTGAAAGATAGTTGCTACAAATTCGTAGATTAGCTCAGGGTACAGACGCACGCATTTGGCCTAGCCACGGATTCTAGTAGTAGGCTACTGACACGAGTGCTAGCTAGGTAGCTAGCCGGCTATTGTGCTCATTCTTTCTTGTCTTGATAAATAAGGAATGGTTCCTGTCCACGCTGGAGTGCTGCATATTTATCCGATTGTTCCTTAACCGTGTTTTTACCATGTTTGGCATATATCTATCTCTAGTTAGCCTTATAACTACTGTAACGTTAGCTAACCCATCCCAGAACAGTCGCACCCTCGCTGAGCCATAGAGACGAGAGGAACGGAACTCGTGTTTGCCCAGTCATGTTCCATGTTGTACGGATCAACTGTTTTTTCAGATAAACGGCTGACCAGCTAACCAAAGAAAACGGCAGGCAGTTTGCTAACCTCGGACGCCAATGTAATTTTTACACAGTTGCATTAGCTAACTGTAACGAGAAATGATTCGGGATTGAGGCTCACGCTATTTGTGTAGCAACAGTGAAGCCTCCGTGATTAGCTTGGTTGCCATTGACACGCCTAATGTTAACTAGAGGATATCAGTGTACCACATTTCAGGGTTGTCGCCTTTGATGTATTCGGTTGCTTTAATGTTTTCGAAGTAAAAAAAAAATGAAATAAAAGAAAAGTCTTCCTATTGTTTCCGTGTAGTCTGTACTGAAAATAAACCCATCAACGAAGAACGTCAAGCGACCAGTACTGTATGCCGGTGTTTTATGTTCCGTGGGCAGGCTCAATCAACGTTTTAACATGCCTTTAAGTTATACATTCTCATTATGGAATTTGAATTTCATTGAGAATGTGTATACGTATGAACATAGATATGAATCTTGATTTCCCCCTACAAATATGGCATTATTGGTCAAACGGTTTTTAGTTTTTTCTTCCTGTACTCCAAAACGGTAAAAAAAAACGTGCTACAGCTGTTGCACTGTTATAATGCCATAGCCAAGATTTGGTACTATATCTGACGTTTGAATATAAATGCAAAGCAATTTATTGGCTTCCCTTTATGCAATAAATGGAACAAATCCATGCATTTTCATTGTGGCATCAGTTACGTTACGTCTTGGCACTCAGAAAGACTAATCTGCGCATATTCTGTTCCGTCTGCAGGCCAGAATATGAAAAGGGAGTCTGGCAGAAAAGTCCAGACGGGGAACATCAACGCAGCCAAGGTGAGCACAGCACGCATCCGTGAAACGTATCTGACGCACTCTCCCGCGAGACCAGCCTACATAAAAAAGCGCACCGTTAATTCATCTACTTTAATTCACAGTAAAAATGACACCTTTGAAGCTTTTGTGCGTTGTGATACTTTTTCTTATAGCTTTGATTAATAAAAAAATGCGTAGCACCTGGGTTTATGATACAATATTGACTGATTCAAGATTAATTAAAATCTGTGTTTGTATTTCAGACCATAGCTGATGTGATCAGGACATGCCTTGGCCCCAGAGCTATGATGAAGGTATGTTGTCTGTGTCAGTTGATCTGTAACAATGCAACAGTGACAAGTACCGCATGCAAGTATTAGTTATGAAACTCCTCAGACGTGGATGTGTGGTAAAATGTAATTCAAATTCGACTCACTCCATCAGTAAAAGTAAAGAAAATGCAGAAAGCCAAAAAGTGAAGTGGTAATGTATTTGTAGGATTTGTAACACAGCAGAACAGACAGCAGCTTTGCTATGACTCACTCATTTCCTTTTATGGTGTCTGTTAGCTCTAGCAGTGTGTATAGTGGTTCTGCAGTCAGTGCATTCCTCCATGGGCTCAGGCACAAGTCAGGGGTCATTTAAAAATGATTAAAGGGTTTGGTCCATTAAATTGTGGTGATCATAACTCTTATGATTATGGTAATTTTTAGACTGTGATTAGAATCTGCAATTGGCTGATGTACTATGTTTTGAAAGAGAATGTCAATGAGCAGTAGTCATGGTGAACCCTAGTTGGAAGAACCCCAGTTTGAGGAGCTCTGTGGGTTGAGATTAGGGGAGTGGCCGAAATGGAGCGGCAGTTGGTTGCTCGTAGAGTTCTGCTCTGACTCCTCCCCCTCTGACTCCTCCCCCTCTGCCCCCTGCATGCACAGATGCTGCTGGATCCCATGGGCGGGATTGTGATGACCAACGATGGCAACGCTATCCTGAGAGAGGTGAGGCTCTCGTTCCCTGCAGCTGGGTGTGGTCAGAGCTCTGATTGGTCGAGGGTGTCCCTGCATTTAATGTGTGACCGTGTCATGTTCCAGTTGGCCACTATTGTTTGTGAAATTGAACTGAAGTGTTTATTAGTCTTTATCATAATGGTTGCTCTAATTTGGCAGATTTTTTTCAAAAATGTAAAAAAAATTCACAGCAGGAGAATGAACTTCTAATGAGCGTTGTTTGGTGCTGTACTCTTTCATGCAGTTTTTCTGCTACGCTTCTTCATATGATGAATTTATTGTTTGTACCATGCAAATAGTTTCCTACTGGTGTAAGTGTCACTTGAGATGGAGTGCCTTACCACTTTTTGTGGTGAGATCATTCTCCCTCAGCTTCTAGCTTAGGTTAGTAGACTGGTTGCCTCAACAGGCATGTATCGATAACGTAGCTTGTAGTTGCGGTTAGGTGGGACGCCAGTGGATTTACTTGGACAGCGAGGCTTATGGTGTCCACGTCCCCACTTTTCACGAATCCAGGCTGCAGCTGGCAGCCGTCCATGAGAGATCACTGCGGGACAGAGTAGGGGCACTCCGTCATCATAGCTACGTGACATCCATGCCCGCCTCTACGTCTGGGTACTTTCATGGGGATTTGGCTTACGATACCATAGCTAATGTGTTATAAACTGATTACTTTGTAATCTTGGCAGGAAACTGCATGCTAGCGTATGCTAGCGTGTCATTTCTATCAATGAGTGCAGTTTGCCCTGGTTCTTTCACTAGGCAGCCGGTGCAAGACTTCGTGTGTTGAAGACCTACTCAGGCTAGTCAGGTACAAGAAGCGGAGTCCTTTCTGTGTTTGGTCCACTGATGCGCTACACATGCTCGGCTGACTCTGAGGGAGGAGCAGTCTGTGCTTACGGTACTCTGACCTTTCTCCCTGCCTCCCTCCCTGTCTCTCCTTCTGTTTCTCTCTCTCTCTCTTTCTTTCTCTCTCCTTCTCTCTCCACCCCCCAGCGGGTGAGATGCTCTCTGTGGCCGAGCAGTTCCTGGAGCAGCAGATGCACCCCACGGTGGTGATCAGTGCCTACAGACAGGCCCTGGACGACATGCTCAGCATGCTCAAGGACATGAGGTACACGCCTCCTCCCTGTACCGTGTCATTCTGACACCTGCTCTCTCTCCCAACACACACACACACTGCTGCTGACACGCGCATGTGCGTGCACACATACACAGACCGACACACACGCATACACAACACGCGCGCACACACACGCGCGCACACACGCACGGTTACTGTTTCCTGGCTGGGGCTAAGACCGTCCCTGTCCTCGGCAGCACCCCTGTGGACACCGACGACAGGAAGATGATGCTGCAGATCATCAACTCGGCCATCAACACCAAGGCGCTGAACCGCTGGGCAGACCTGGCCTGCAACATCGCGCTGGACGCCGTGCGCACCGTGGAGCTGGAGGAGAACGGCCGCAAGGAGATCGACATCAAGAAGTACGCCAAGGTGGAGAAGGTAGGGGTCACGCCCGCCCGCCCACCCCCTCTCCCCAAAAGGGCAGGGGGCTACACGTCTGCCGGCCGGGGGGGGGTTCGGACCGAGCCAGGGCAGGGCCGCAGGGGAGATCACCGCTAGGCTATGAAAAACACGGCAGAATCCAGGAGAGTGACGGCTGAGGGGCTCTCTACCTGCTCCTGTGTGGGTTTAGTCTTGTATAAAACCCGGTCCCAAACTCTGGAATCTCCCCATCTCAAAGATGCTGAAAGCTGTCGTGTGGATTTGATTTGATGCCACCCGCATGTAATTCTTCTTAAAATAGGATAGAGAAGCTAATTTTTTTCTTTATTGTGTGTGTGATCGTGTGATTGTGTGTGCGTGTGTGTGTGCCCGTGATCCTGTGTGTGCGTGTGTGTGTGTGCGCAGATTCCCGGCGGGTACATCGAGGACTCGTGCGTGCTGAAGGGCGTGATGGTGAACAAGGACGTGACGCACCCGCGCATGCGACGCCTGATTAAGAACCCGCGCATCGTGCTGCTGGACTGCTCCCTGGAGTACAAGAAGGGCGAGAGCCAGGTACCGCCGACTCCGCCCACGAACCGCCGGGCTTATTCATCACTATCGGTGTTAATGAGTGAGCGTGTGCGAAGCGAGACTGTATGAGTATGTCGTTATTTATGGACTCGGTCTCAAATTCAAATGCGTCTGTTGCAGGACCAGACAACCGACACCGAGTCTCCTGGAGGTTCCCCTCTCGCTCTCGGCTTAACAGAGAGAAGGGGACTCGTTAATATCTTTCACGCTCATAGTGAAAGATCTCAAACCCCAAGTCCGGGAGAGTGTATGCATGTTATTTCTGGCTTCCTTTCAATCGGTGATCAGTTTCGGACTCAAAAACGTATAAGTCAGCAGAAAGTGCAGACCTTCAATATATGAGTTTGAGATCCCCCCTCTGGGAGTTTGAGGATCCCCGCTCCCGGAGTTTGAGATTCCCCCTCTGGGAGTTTGAGATCCCCGCTCCCGGAGTTTGAGATCCCCGCTCCCGGAGTTTGAGATCCCCGCTCCGGGAGTTTGAGGATCCCTGCTCCCGGAGTTTGAGAAACTTTGCCTCAGGTTGACCGGGAGCTCTTGGTCCTGGTCCCTTGCAGACGGATATTGAGATCACGCGTGAGGAGGACTTCGCCCGCATCCTGCAGATGGAGGAAGAGTACATCCAGCATCTCTGTGAGGAAATCATCTGCCTGAAACCCGACCTGATCTTCACCGAGAAGGGCATCTCAGGTAGGACCCCCCCTTTTCTCTCTTTCTGTCTCTCTCTCTCTCTCTCTCTCTCTCTCTCTCTCTAATCTTGCACTCTTGTTCCCTTTTTTCTAAGTCTGATTACCTTTATTGTCATGACAACCTATGTTGACAAAGCGTTTTATGAAATAACAGATGTTAACAAGGTAAGGAAGTATCTACACTGAAATGGCAGTGGCCTGTTACTAATAGAACACTAATCGATCAAGGAATGAAAGGCACAGGGGAAGCCCTCCCTGGATGGCAGCAGGCTCTTGGAACAGGATGTCAGGATGTCCCCGCGTTGGGCTCCGCCCCTTGCTGTGTGGTTTGTGACGAGCTCGTGCTTTAACTCTCCTCTCCTCTCCAGACCTGGCCCAGCACTACCTGGTGAAGGCCAACATCACCGCCATCCGCCGCGTCAGAAAGACCGACAACAACCGCATCGCCAGGTGGGCCCCGGGCCCCCGCGCCCTCTCCCCATCCTCTTCCCTCTTCTCTCCCTTTTTCTCTCATTTTCTTTCTCACTCACTCTTTCTCTCGCTCTCCTGCTCTTATGCTCTTTCCCACCCTCTCTCCCTCCCAACTTTCTCCATCCCCCTCTCTCCCTCTCTCATCACTCTCTCCATACCTCTCTCTGTCTGTCTTTCTCACTCTCTCCCTCTCTCCTCTCCTCCCCCTGTGTCTCTCTTGGACCTTCACTAACTCCTCTCTCTTTCTCTCTCTCTCTCTCCTTCCCTCGCTCCCTCAGGGCGTGCGGGGCGCGCATCGCCAGCAGGACGGACGAGCTGAGGGAGGAAGACGTCGGGACCGGGGCGGGCCTGTTCGAGGTGAAGAAGATCGGGGACGAGTACTTCACCTTCATCACCGAGTGCAAGGACCCCAAAGCCTGCACCATCCTTCTGAGGGGCGCCAGCAAGGAGATCCTGGCGGTGAGACCCCAAGATAACGCTTCTGCTTTCGACTGCCGAACGATCGAGGGGCACAGTCAGTCTCGGGCCGTCCGTGGGATAAAGCAGGATTTTCAGCCCCTTGTGATCCAGGGGACCCCCCCCCCCCCACCCATACACCCATTTATACTTTGAATATTTATTTTTTAAAAAAGGTTTTATGTTCTGAAATATTTTCCCAAATCTATTTATAGTTTTTGCATAGCAAGTCTGGCCAGGGTCCCTTTGCTGTATTTTCAAGGACCTTCGATGGTCTGCAGACGGAAACCCAGGATTCTTGGCCTTAGTACCATACTCTAGTAGCCCTGTCTTGTACCTTTGCAGCCTTGCTCTACTAGTCTTATTGAGCCAGTGCCCGTTCACAGGTATGTGATTAGAATGTTCTTAACTCAACATTCTAATGCTGATGTCATAATCACTACCGGTGACTGAAAGCAGCGGAGTTCTAGAACACTGACTTAGAGCTTTGAAAGAAAACATTCCAAAGCCTACTCTTCAGAGGGCTAATCCTGCAGTTTTGGAAAGGCGCTGACCGTCTCTGTCCCCCTCTCTCAGGAGGTGGAGCGTAACCTCCAGGACGCCATGCAGGTGTGCCGCAACGTGCTGCTGGACCCCAGCCTCTTGCCCGGGGGCGGGGCCGTGGAGATGGCCGTGTCCCACCGCCTGATGGAGCGCTCCCGCGCCCTCACCGGGGTGGAGCAGTGGCCCTACCGCGCCGTGGCCCAGGCCCTGGAGGTCATCCCCCGAACCCTCATCCAGAACTGCGGGGCCAGCACCATCCGCGTGCTCACCTCTCTCAGAGTAAGAGTCCTCCCCTGCTCCGTGCGGTCCCACTCCCTTCAAAATAAGAGTCCCAGTCACTTTATCTGTTCGTGTTCTTTACTCAAAGTTCCGAAATTACCATGTTCAGACTTAATCTGCGTGCGTATACAGCAGATAAAGTAACAAATCGAAGAAAAAGAAGGCTCTGCACACCAAAAGACGTCTCTGTCTTTTCCTTAAAGACTTGGAACAGACTTTTCAGCATTAGCACACTGAATAAGGCTTAATGCAGAAACGTTTGTCTTAAGTCTTTCATTTGAGGATATCGCTTTAAGTGTATTTGAGGCATCCTGTGGCGTGCAGAGCATTCTTTTTCTTCAATTTGTTACTTTATTTGCTGTTTACCCACCCAAATTAAGTCTGAGCATGGTAATTTTGGAACTTTTTATGACTCAGGTTCTTTACACACAAATACCCCCCCTATTGTGTTCTCTCTCACTTTCTCTGTGTTGCCTCCTCTCTTGTACTTCGTGTGACTGTGCTTGGATTCTCACTTCCTCTCTCTCTCTCCCCCTCCCTCTCTAGGCGAAACACACCCAGGAGGGGAACGGGACGTGGGGGGTGAACGGGGAGACGGGGACCCTGGCGGACATGACGGAGCTGGGCATCTGTGAGCCGCTGGCCGTCAAGGCCCAGACTTACAAGACCGCAGTGGAGGTGAGGCGCCGCGTCTGCGCGCTCGCACCCCGCCGTGCGCACGCGCGCTCCGCCGGGGCCGAAGCCTGGTGTAGCACGCTGGGCGGCGCTCGAGTAGCGGCTGTTAAATACCGAAAAGCACGCGGCTTTCTCCTGTGGGGAGGTTTTACACTGAGGATGAACCTAAATGTTTAGTTGAACTTCCGTATCTGTACATCTACATGCCAAGGATGTTGCCAAGGACTTTATAAGATAATATTTATTATTTTACTCTGATGTTTTTGTTGAGTGTCTTATTAGGAGATTCTAAGCCTGAAAACCAGGCAGACCCATCAGAACAGCAAGTAAAACAAGGAAGGAAAAAGGGGTGAAATCAAACTAAAGACAGACGTACAAAATGCACAGACTATCAAGTGAGCCGTTCCTGTAAAAGCAGAGCTTGTGCTGTTTATGTTCATGGCATCTCTCTCGCGTGCAATATTATATATTAAGGTCTGTGTATCAGTGGTGTCGTTGTGCTGTTGTGTTACAGCTCTCTCTCTCCCCCCCCCTCTCTCTTTCCCTCTCGTAGACGGCCATTTTGCTGCTGCGCATCGATGACATCGTGTCCGGGCACAAGAGGAAGGGCGATAAGGGAGGAGAGGGAATGACTGGAGGACAGGGTGCAGAGTAGAGCGAGGGAGACGGGGTGGGGGGGAGGGGGGGGTAAAAACAGAAAGGTGAAAGGAGGTTGAAAGTCTCCTCCTGAATTGCTTCCACCGTGCTATCTTTGTATCTATGCCACTCCTCTGTTAAAATGAATGCAGGCAGAACACCGAGCTGAAGTTTTTTTTCCCCAAAAAAATGTTAATGCAAACCTGTCCACCTGACTTCTCTTATGTTTACAGTCAGTTTGTAAAAGTAAAGGAGGTATTAGTTTAATGATGTGGGGCAACCCTTAGTTTGTTTTTCTGGGCCCTTGTGTGTCTGTGTGAATTTCTAATGTTAGGCAAAGTTAGTCTGACATCCACGCTGGGACCAAGGGCACGCGCTGGTCAGCACCAAGTATCCTGGCCTCGGACAAGGCCGGGAGGCTGCCTGTTCAAATGCATTTCACTTTGCGGGTTTCATGGAGTGGGTAGCAACAGAAGTGCAGGGTGTGGTCTGTGCTCGAAGACGAAGTTGGCATGGTGTCTTTGTCATGTTTTCAACCCTGAATGTGTGGTTTCATCCACACATCCAGTACTCTGTTTGGTCTGTATTAAGGTTATTGCTTCTGTTTCCAATAGTAATAAACGTGGAATTTAAAATTGTGCTGAAATGTGTCATCTTATTTGTGCATTGGAAATTATTGTCAGTGCAGTGTGATAGAGTGACAGAAGTGGGTATAAGTGCTGTAATTTTGTTTTTATGTATTTATGTGCAAAAGGGAATGGATTAACACTTTGTGAAGCATTACAGAATATTGCTGACCTTTCAATTCTAAAGGTGCACCAATAACGTTAGCAACGTAGTTAGGTCTTGTGACTAAAGCTACGTCACCTGACCAAAACTGAAGTGAAAGGCACGTGATTTGCTGCCCCAGAACAAAGATGGCGTCAGACGTTAACACCACACCGCTACATGTACTCTTTTCGCTTTTAGTTTTGCAGTTTGCTACAGGATTTATCTTCGACGGCGATAAATACAAACGGCAGGTAATATGAACGTTTTATTATCTAACTTGCTACCTATCTAGAGTATCTCAAACGTGAACAGTCATAGCGTGATAATGTGTTGCTCTGTGTTTGGTAGCTGGTTGGCAATCTTGTAAACAGAAACGTTTGGACTTCCTTATTGTATCGTTTAGCAAATAACAGTTGCCTGTCGTTGGTAGTATTTTAATTGGCTACATTTGAATGTGAATAAGTAGCTGCATTATAAACCCCGGTCATTTTCTATCCAAGGAAAATATACGGAACTAGCTGACTTGGCTGCATTGACTATATGTGGAAACATTGTTGGGAGTCAACGTGAACCGAAAGAAAACTGACATTTAAATTAGCCTGCGAGTATTATAATTATTATGTACGTATATTCTTCTTGATTAACTCCGCGGAGAGAGTATGAACAGTTCCGTTTTGCAGTCTACGTGTGAGAATTTCAGTTTGATGGAAACCCAACTGTCAAATAGTGTAGATTTTACATTAGTCAGTGATGAACTCCTCTTCCACTTGTGAACTGAACTGCGAGTCTCCTGGAAAGCGCATTCTATATATCACAGAAACTATTTTGATCACACAAACACTGGAGATGAGTGTGTGTGTGTGTGTGAATATACACATGGTTTATTCAAAAAAGCAAAAATCAAGCAGGGTTATCCGGTGACTGTGTAGCTATGGCAGTTGAACGACCTGCATATATTCTCGATATGAACGAAAGCTACTGAGCTTGTTACGAATCAGTGTTTGTGAAGAGGTCACGCGCCTACTGCTACCGACGCTTATGATAAGGTTAATGAAGAACGATCCTCTGTTGAAACCTGTTGTCCGCTTTCTGTTGTCTATACTCCCCGTTGATAGTTCCCAGGGTCAGCTAACGCGGCTCTGCTGAACATCACGTTTTCTGTACAAAAAAGTAAAACGGATCCAGAGTCCGTGCATTTGGACACCCCGTTCTCACGGTTCTTTTTTTCTCTCCATCCTTCACAGGTGTCCTTTGAGCTGAACCCGGGTCTGAACGCCTCGAGTCCGCTACCCCCTGGTGTCGGCTTGCTGCACGTGCGGGCTCTGGGGGCCAGTGACACCCTGCACTTTCTCCTCTCCAGCCTGGGCGCCCCCGCCCTGATGCTGGTGCACACAAACTCCTCTTCCTCCTCCGTGAAGGTGGACTGGCGCCGCTTCCTCTCGGGCAATACCTCCGGCAGCCTGCAGGTGGTGCCAGAGAGCAGCGTGCAGTACAGCAGTGCGCTGGTCTTCACCAGGGTGAGGATCTCACCCCCGCCTTTTACTTCGACAACAGAAAATAAATGCATCGATCTTAGTGAAGTATTATGTAGACCGTTTAGTTAAATGTGTTAATGTAGGCACAATATTGCTACGCTAAAGGGACAGTTGATTGTAGCGCTATTTGCTCTTCTTTTACTGGGGCTTAATGTTACTCTGTTTTCTGCCGCGCGGCTGCTTGTATAAACCCATTTGAATTCGCGTGTGTAGGCCTACTTTGTTTTGTAAGCCACTGGATGAAAAGAAATGCTAAATGAACGCAGTGTAATGTTATTGCGTAACAGTGATTGCTCGCCTGTGGCTTTTCTACCGTTCCACATACTGCACGTGCCCATTTCTTTTTTTTTCTTTTTCTTTTCTCTTTCGTAATTGGCTGTCTGGAACAGGTTGCTCCTGAAGCAGATATATTTTTTAATTCCTTCTTTCTCTTCTGCTTTTCTACCTAAACTTTCTGAATGTCTCCTTCATTCTGACTGAGCTGGATCTTACTCTTACTACATTTGTGCCTTGTACTGAGGCATTTGCCCCATTTTGACACCCTCAAGTCTTTTCTGTGAATTCTCCTTTTAGTTCTGAGTCCATGCAACGTTTTATTAGTAGAATTATAGCTACTCGAGTCGTTTGTTTTGGAAGTAATGTACTTTGTTAGGTTTATTTGTGCAATAGTAGCATTTTGCCTCCTGTAATGCATACTCTTGTATGTAAACATAAGCAAATTACAGATTTTTTTCATTTCAACAGAAAAATGTGCAGTGAATCAAAGAGCAATCGATACGAAGCTGCATTTCACCTTTGAAATGTGCTTCTGCTTCTGTAAATATTTGATTTATTTGTTTTTTTCCGGTACTGGACCCCTCCCCTAGTGCCCTCTGGGCTCTCCCTCTTTTTTCCTTTCTTTCTCTCCCTCTTTCTCTCATTTGTGCAAATTTGCTTTTGTTGAAGTTGTTTTGGCAAGTAATTGATGTGGCTCCCATGGATAAAGTGAAGCCCCTTCAGGAAAGAGGTGTAACTTCTTTGGGAAGTTTTAAACATGCGCCCCCCCCCCACTCTCAGGTGTGGGAGTACGAAGATAGCAACGACACGGCCGACCCCCAGAGCGTCCCCCCCTCCGGCCTCCTGCCCCCCTACGAGCTCCAGAAGTTCACCTGGCGGAACCTGGGCCCGACCCTGAACCTCACGACCGGCACCGCTCAGCTCTGCGGGGGGGACGGCGGCCCCAGCTTCACCAACGGCTCCTTCTGCCTGCAGGTAACGGGCTTCAGCCCTTTGAAGAGTCGGGGTTTAAAAAAAAATCTTTCTTCAAAATTCCAAGTCATTGGTCTAGAACTCCATTGCTTTCAGTCACCAGTAGTGATTGTTACATCAGCATTAGAATGTTCAGTTAAGAGCAAGGTATTTTTAGTCATAATCTCTCATGTTGAAACTCACCGAAAACCAGCATACACTGCGGCCCTCCAGACTGTACTTTGACATCCCCGCAGTATACGGTTACACTTTTGTCACCCGTTTGTCATACTGCGTGATGGTTTGCTTCGTGTCCGATTGGAACGTTTGATGCCTCCATTTTGCGTTCCCAGATATCTGCGTTTGGGTCCGGGGGTCGCGACCCCGTCTGGCCCGGCCTCCTCCACAGTGCAAACTCCTCCCAGTTGCGGGTGTGGCTGGACGGCATCACGCCCAGGTCCAATTTCTCCCGCTTCTTCCTGGAGCTCCAGACCGTGGGCCGCAGCGAACTCCAGAGCAGAGTGGACATCGTGAGATCCATAGACGACGAGTACACTCCCTCTATATTCCAGGTGGGTGTGTGTGTGTGCATGAGTCCGCGCGCGTGTGTTGGTGTGTGTTGGTGTGTGCATGTGCGCGCGCGATACGTATGTTAAGGTCTGTGTATCAGTGGTGTCGTTGTGCTGTTGCGTTTCAGACGCCATTGCTCCATTGCTTTCGTTTTGTTGCTGGAGGTTTGTGGTGTGCGAGCGTGAGTTTGCGAGTGCATGTTTGTGTTCTCGGAGCGCAAGTGTCTGTATTTGAGGTTCTGTCCAGGATATGCTTTATGGTTCTTGCTTGCCTTCCCAGCCAACGCAAAATGTTCACACAATGTTACTGGAATGCTTGCCAGTGTTATAATATTGCTGCCACATTGCATCAACATGGTGCGGGCATTTTGTGTTAGCTGGGCTGGTTAGCATAATTAAGTTGTGCTAGTTAATGCCTTGGTGATGTTGCGTAGCTGGTCTGGGAGTGCAGTTAGCCAGGTCTGGTGCTATTGCTCATGTAACTCTATGACTGATGTGCTAATGTTCTCTTATGCTGCTAGTAGCTCTGGATAAGAACATCTGCTATGGGAATGTATGTAATGTACAACGGGTTGTGTGCAGAGGTTTGCCCGAGTGTGGTGTGGCTCTTTTGCTTCAGAGATGCATGTTATGTTGGTAGAACTGACGTGTGCTTTGGAGATATTTAGGCTACATTTCCTGCTTGCGTTTGAAGCTGCTTTGTCCCACTCTGGGATTTGAACCCGTTGAGACCCGACTGTGCCCGTTTTGCCCGGTACCCTCCCCAGGTGTCTCAGTGGGTGGCTTCTCCGCCCAACGTCACCTCCCCGGTTTTGGGGTACACGCAGTGGAAGCCCGTGGCCTACCGCAACGCCACGCCCAGTTTGGAGCTGGCCACGCCCTGCCGGCACACGGGGCCCCTGCCCCTGCCCCGGCTGCCCCCCTCCGGCCTCGTTGGGGCCTATTTCGGGGACGGCTACCAGGCCAGCGGCCTCAACGTCACGTTCGGCATCGCCGGGGACCCCCTGTACGACGCCACCAAGTACCTCAGCTGGTGAGTGACGTGGGGAAACGCGTGGTTTGGAGAACCGTTTGTACGCTGCCGCGCCCCGCTCTTTGCGCCTCTTTTCCAATCCCATCGTTCCGGCCCACTTCCTCGGCCCAGTCACGTTTTTGCGGTGGGCGGGACTTTGACACTCTACATTCAGCCGGGCTCTACGGCGCTCCCGTTTTCAGAAACATCTGCTCCTGAAAATTGATGCGTGTTAACTGGGAAAAATCATTTAGGAGCTCATCTATTTGGGCTGCAGTAGTGCGCTCTTTCATTTTTCAACTTAGAAGCTGATGTGCTCCTTGGAAAAAAATGTTAGCGTAGATCCCTGTTGAGATATGCCTATAAGGAAGCCATTATGTGATCGTTTCTGATGGTGGGTTTCTGTGTGCATGGTTCTCCTCTCTCTCTCTCTCTCTCTCTCTCTGTGTGCAGGACTGTTCTGGTGGGCGTGGGTTCTCCCCCCGTGGACTCCTTCTCCCCGGTCGTCATGGTGATCATGGCGGTGGGGCTGGGCACCCCGCTGCTCCTCATCCTGCTGGGCGGGGTCTACATTTGCGTTCGCAAGAAGCGGGCGGAGCCGCTAGCCTACGAGCCAATCAACTGACATTCCCTTATCCCCCAACCCAACGAGCCAATCGACTGACTCTCCCTATCCCCCAGACCCCCATCTGGCTCCAGGCCATTACATGGAGATCCCCCCTTAGCCCCTCCCACAGTTACACGGGTCATATTCGCCACTAGGGGCGCGCTCACGTCACATGATGGATGATACCACCAGGGGAACTGTCTGGGCCTAGACAGCCAATGACTGAGGACGTGTAAAGGAGACAACCAATCATATGAGCCTGCTCAGAATGTCCACCAGTGGCCAGTATTTCAGATCAGAAGCATGACAAATATTGAAACGGGTGTAAATACTGGAATTATACTAATCCGTAAGGCAGCAGGGCTTGCTTTTAAACTTTTAAACATTCCAAAAACCACTTTTAAAAATAGTTTTAGCTTTTTTTAAGTGCCCTGTGCTGCTGGTTTTTTGCTGACTGTTTTATCAAATGTTTTGATATATCTTTTTTTTTTTTTTTTTTTTTTAAACCATTGTTCAGACATATAACACAATGAACTGTTAAGTGGGATTCTGTTTCTGGTCAACTGAAATAGCATTGGGGGCAATTGACTTGCCAAACCTTTCTCAGTTTACCACAAAATCATAACTACTAAGAAAATACTTTTTTTAATTGTTTTTTTTCCTGTACAAACTGAAATGTTACATAGATGAACTCCCAGCTGCTTCAGTGGCTGTGATAACGATGCAGTGTCCTCATGAACGCACAATTATATCTTGGGAAAGCTGTTTGGTAAGATGTTTACATGCGTTTCGCTACGCTCCCTCTCCTTGGAGAGTCTGTGGCCTCTCTGCTGCCCCCTGGAGGAAGGAGGACAATAAGAGTAAGAATGAGTCGTCTTGTAGTTATAGATATGAAAGAGCTGTAAGTTAGGTGCAAAAGGTCATACACAGTGCAAACTGGAAAAGAGGAGAGATGGTGATTGGTGTATAATTATCCAGTCTTTATATGAGAAGCTACTGAGGAGGTCATTTTGGTGAGTAGTGCAGTTTTTTCCTTTTTTTTCTTTCCCATCCCCTGCAAGTAGGTTGGGGGCCAAATAGGTAACGTTTTTTTTAATATAGCTTTTCACATGGTTTGGAACCAATCCGGGAAGCTCTCAAATCACTTTTTTGCAGTGTTAAAATGTGTTTCCAGCTATCCCCCCTCACCCCAAAACTCTTCTCCCTAGTTTTGCATAAATGTCAGCTCTTTAGCATTTTTACAGAAATCTGTGTGCAGTAGTGTGCAGGTACTGTTTAATAAGAGGTTCACATGTTGCTTTGCTCTCTGTTCTAATCACTAAATCTCAAAACAGGGGTTTACATTTTTTTTTAAATTAATAGAAATCATGTTTTAAGTTTCAAGTTGTAAATGATTGTTTTTAAATTATAATTTGCTTTCCATAAAGATTTGCACAACACAAACCTGGCTCTGTTGCGATTCTGTACTGTGACGGATAAACATTTTTTTTTAAGATGGTGGCCTCAGGCTTCACTGCATGTCTTCATTCCCTCTACGCAGAATAAAGCCAGGCATTTATACAGAGGAGTAGTGCGTCTTCTTCATTCGAGAAGGGCAACCCTTTGCTTTAGGCGCTTCTAAAAAAACTAATTTAGAAAATGAATCATCCTCTTCCTAATGGAACCATCTTAGTGTTGGGGCAGAGAATACCTTGACACCAAAATGCAGGTTTGCCCAGAAGAACAGGCAGTCTGCCCAGGTTCCCCTAGTTCCATGTGTGTCGCACTTGATACAGAGTGGAACTCCAGGATATATTTGTTCATCTCTCATGTTAACCTGAAGTTGGACACCAATTGGCTGAAACGCAGACCATATTCATTTTGCAATTTTAATAACTATTAATTTTCAGGCACCATGGGTCCCCCCCCACTATAAAATATAACATTTGAAAAGTGTTCAAGCATTCAAAAACATAATTGGTGGTCAATTGACCAGAAGGGAAAGTCGTCAAAGAGTGCATAAATCAATAGCTAATACTATTTTACTTATACGTGTACCATAATTCTAGCTAATGGGTAAGAGTACAATTTCACCATCAGTCACTGGAAATGGAACCGAAATCTGACAGTGTACATGATTTTAAAAAATAAAAAAGGCACAGACATGTAAACCGAAGACTGCAGTAAACTATAGTGCATAAAATACTAATAGTACAAAACAGTCCTGGTCTCCTGTAGTTAGTGTATAGACCAAAGCTTTCACCCTACAGTGCGTTTTGTTCTCGTACAGTCAAGACAAACATGGGCTTGTCCAAGGCCCTACTTCAGAATGAAAGAAACAGAACAAAACTAGACAAACTAGTACAGTCTCTTTGCCTCCTGTCTCCTATGAATCACAGTCTTGGGGGTGGGGCCTGACATGACTGTTTTTGCCCATATGCAAACCGCAAATCACAACTGGCTGTGGTGGAAACATAGAGCTGTTCCAGTTCTGCTGAGTTTCAGCTGTGTAGGAAACGTAGAGCTGTTCCAGTTCTGTTGAGTATCAGATGTGAAAAAAAAGAGCTGTTCCAGTTCTGTTGAGTATCAGATGTGAAGGAAACAGAGCTGTTCCAGTTCTGTTGAGTATCAGATGTGAAGGAAACATAAAGCTGTCTTCTTGGTGGGGAAAGCAGTATCTGACAGTATGGAAGGGATTTCACTGCAGTGTTCTCAATGCTACAATTGAGCCTGTTTCCTTCAAACCAGTGTTCTACTGGGAGGTGCCAGTCACGTCCAGAGAAGAAGTCCCAGCGTCCCCAGGTCCCGTTCGAGGCCTGGCCGCCGGCCCGAAAGGAAACGCAGCCCCGCCTCTCACCCCCAGAACCTCATGCGGGGGGGCGCGGGTGTGGGCGGGGGCTCCACGGCCAGGAGCCCGCCCCCTCCCTCCAGGGTGAAGATGAAGTAGAGGTTGGCCCCCAGCATGGGTAGAATGGGCAAGAAGGACAGGCCGAACCCCAGGCCCCTGACGGGGCTCCCCAGGGCAACAGACACCCAGTACACCAGCCTGGGGGGGGGGAGCACAGGGAAATGGGTCAGTCACAGGGGAATACCTTATCCAAAAAAGGGCAGGCTTCGTTTCAGTCTAGCGCTAAGCACTGCGATGATTTAAGAGTGGAGGGGGAGGGGGGGAATATTAATGCAGTATCACCAAGCTAATGTAGAAAATACAGGTTCCATTGCAGCTGCCATCATTTACAGAAATACACCGTTGGGTCAAGAAAGTCGTTTAAACAAGAGCTAATCTACAGTTTTACAAGCAGTTTGTAAACAGAATCAGGTGGATACACTCAGAATTCTAGCTTCTATAAACGTATGAGGAGGCTTCAGCTGTAGTCACCATTCTAATCTCTTTAACAGCACAATAAGAACTTTTCTTTACTTTGGTATAAAAGTTCAAATGCAAGCTGGCAGCCTGAAACTAAGTCTTATTGTGGTGAATAACTAAGGCACGCGTACCTAGATCCACTAGTAAGTGGCAGTACGCAATGCGAAGTAACAGCACCGGTACTCCATACTGGTGAATACCAGCCCAATTCAAACACTGGTTTATTGTAAATTTCATCCTGATGTTAGGAACTACCTCCACCTGCACCCCCCACACACCCGCCCGCCCGCCCGCACACACAGCTGATGCACAGTGGTACAGTGTGCCAGGTCATGTAGCAGAAGCAGTGACCGTCGGGGTGCTCAGGACATGGGGGAGTTTCATAAGGCGAGAATAAGGTGTGGGCTATCTGGCTAACGTGTGTAGCGGAAGATTTTTTTTGCGGTGCCTTTACCTGCCGAAGGCGAAGACGACGGTCAGCAGGGGCACCAGCTTCAGCAGGTCCTGGCTGACATAGGTGGCCATGATGGCCAGCTGCAGGAAGTAGAGCAGGAAGAGGGAGAGCGAGTCGCTGGCGTAGCGCCAGTGGACGCTCACCTCCCGGTTCTGCGCCCCCCCGTCGTACAGAGGCTTCGACGAGCTGAACCGGAGCCGGGACACCCCCAGAACCAGCACACCTGGGGGGGGGGGGGCAAAGTCACAGGGTTAAGGTCAATTAACCTTTCAAGATGTGAGATCACAAAAGTCTGATTAGACTGTTCTTAACTGAACATCATAATTCTGATGTAACAGTCACTACTGGTAACTGTAAGCAACAGAGCTCTAGAACACTGGCTTGGAATTTTGAAAAAACATTCCCAAAAAAAAAAAAATGCTCTTGGCAGGGCTATAACAGGCCACTACAGTTAAGAGTTAACCAGATCGCATGGATTCCCGGGTCTGAAATGTTCGCCGATATATTTCTTTTTTAAAATAGGTGAAACCAATACAGGCCATGACAGCTGAAGACTGTTCTCCTGTCCTTACATGATGTTCTATTACTGCGGTCCAATTCTTTGAGCAAACTGGTGTACACGACTAATTAGCTAATTGAGCCAGGGTAATTGATAGTGAAAACGAGACCCTGCACATGCACCTGTCTGGAGGTACCCGAAAGGCCGGCCGGCGTCCGGCGGCGAGCGGGAATCACGATCCCAAACGGGGCGTCCCTGCCAGCCCACTCACCCAACACAATGGGCACGGTGGCGAAGACGGAACAGCGCAGTGTGTAGATCAGCCTAAGGGGGGCGGTGCTGAGCAGCGGGGCGTCGAAGGGCAGGAAGGCGTACGCGCCCCACACCAGGAAGGGGAAGGAGACGGCCGCCGCCAGGACGAACGCTCCGAGCTTCAGGACGTCCCGGTCAAAGCAGGAACCTTAAGGAGGTGAAGGAAGAGGTCTTAATTCTAGCCCCTGTGACCTTCCATTTGAAAACGGTCCACTTTCAGTCTCCATACTTCTTAATACATTAAGTTTTCGTGGTGTTGTTCTGCAGAACAGGGGTCCCCAGCCCTGGTCCCAGAGGGCCAGGAAGTGCACTGGGGAACACTGCAGTTGATCGCTTAGCCGATTGATCAAGTGGTTGATTACAGAGTTTCAGCCGATTCCCATTGGTTACTAATTTCGAAAAATTGAAAGCCAGCAGACCCTTCAAGCCTGGTGTACAGTAAAGTGCACAATGTTTTGTGCAAGGCCTTGCTTTGTTCCGTGTGTGTCACACTTGATACAGAGTGGAACTCCAGGATGTGTTCATCTCTCAATTACACACTATATGACCAAAAGTATCTGGACACCCCTTGGTCTGGGGCTGTTGTTCATGGTTTGGGCTAGTCCCCTTAGTTCCAGCAATAGCGAATCTTAATGCGATTTTGTGCTTCCTCAGTGTGGAGAAGCCGCTTTCCTGTTTCAGCATGTCAATGCCCCCAGGTGCACAGCAAGGTCCAATAAGAAATGGTATAGTCAAGATCGCTGTGGAAGAACTTGACTGGTCTTCACAGAGCCTTGACCTTAACCCCATCAAACAACTTTTGGATCAATTGGAAAGCCAACTGTGAGCCAGGCCTAATCGCCAAACCAGTGCCTGACCTCACTAACGCTCTCCTGGCTGAATGGAAACAAATCCCTGAAGCAATGCTCCAATATCTAGTATAAAGCCTGCCCAGAAGAGTGGAGGCTGATATAGCAAGAAAGGGTGGACTCCATATTAATGCCCATAATTTTGAATGAGATGTTTGATGTCAGGTGTCCACATTTGGCCATATAGTGTATGTATTTAACAACTGTATAATGGGATTACTGCAGAGGCAATATGCACAGTATTAGTGTTACATCCCCTTCTGGAAATTACATATTTATGAAACATTACTCACATTTCGATGTGTTGGAGTTTGTTGACCAATCATAATAGGCGTCTGGTGGGGTGCCTTGGGGGCTAAGCAAGGGGTTTTTCTCAATCTCGCCCGCCCTGAAGGCCGCGCTTTCTGCCGCGTCCTTGTACTTCATGGAGGGGCGCAGAATCGTCACGTTGGGGCTGAAAACCTGGGCGGCCTTCTCCGGCATCCAGTTGGCAGAGTCGCGCTCGTCGATCATGAAGTGGTCTAGTGGCCCTTTGCCGTTCGCCTCCGCCTCCTTCGCTTTCTCCACCTCCGTCCAGCGTCCCTCCATCCTGCTCCCTCTCCCTCCCAGCTCGCTCTCCGTCCGACTTCCCGGGCCTCTCCGTGACGACGACATTGATTCCGCGCTGCCCTTCCCTCCCTCCGCCTGGCTCCCTATCCCTTCTCCCGCTCCGCATTTCTGCCTGGTCAAACCTAATTTCGCCCCCTCCTTCCTTATCTCCTTGTCTCCGGGCCACTGTAGGGTACTGGGCTCCAACCTGGCGGAGCTAACTGGCACGTCTTCGTCCGCTCCCTGCTGGTACCGGCCTAGCATCCGCGGTTCCGCCATGGTCGGGCCACAACCCGGGGCTCTGGCAGCTCCGCAGTGTCCGTCTCTGCGCGCACCTATTTGAGGTTCCCGTTCGCTTTGGACAACCTGTATGTCCGTGCAGGCTTAATGTTCCCCCCTTTCTCTCCACAATATGGAAGCAAAGGACTCCAAACACCAATTGTCAATTTCACACTCTTCCGCTTTCCCTCCAGCACAATGTCTGGAAAGAGAAAAAACTGGTTTCGGTCGTTGTTTACGCACACATGTCCCTTTTCAAAAGAAAGTTGTCGTTAGATCTAAACTCTTACACACGTTCACAATCACATTGGATTTTTATTAGTTTAGCTATTGCTGCTTTGTTGGTGCTATGATTTATTTACTAGGCTACTTGGCCTCACCTTTCGCAAACGGCGTTGTCAGCAACACTAATCTAACCTTAATCAAAAACGTAGATCTCTCAGTAGTCACAGTTTTAACGAGTCCGAATGAGTGTAAAATGCATAAACTGTTAGGAAGTGCGACAATTGACACACAACGAGAAGCACTATAGTAAGTGTATCAACTACTCACACAGACAGGAAACAACAGGTTAATTCAACACAGACTCGATACGAAACTCCACTTAGGGACACCGAAACTTGCACTTGTCCAAAAGGAAACCTGGCATACATGTGTATCTGTCTACATAAAAAGAAATAGCAAACTTGTAGGTAAATATTAAATGTCATAACCATCTCTTACCAGCCACAAACAACAGTCTGAATGTCGTAATTACTGCTGTGCCATCTAACAGCTTCTCACTCTCACGTAATCGCAGTCCTGGTGCAATAGTACTAAAATGTAAAACTTGCGAGGGAGGGGCGGGCTGGCGACAGGTGTGGCTGTGTAAACGTTTTAAAGGTGACGCGATGTGATATGCCTCACTTCCCCTCCCCCTTCTCGTCTGTCATCTATACTTTTTAAAGGCCGATATAGTAGTAACGGGCCAATATATAGTAGTGGGCCGATTCAAATAGGGATAATGTGGTTCAAATATTATGTGCACGTCGTGGATTTCTGTATAACGCATTCTAGCGATCCAACCAGACTGTCTAACTAAAGGAACAGTACCTCTTATTTTACTTACAAGAAGAAAGCTTTCGATAAAATCGGTGATTCTGTGAATTAGAACTGTGGTTCAATCACAGACGGTACAAATACAGTCGTAAGCTACCGCAAACAACGCCGATAAAATGTCGAAAGCGCACAGTTTAGTAGTAGCTGGCGACTTGTAATTAACTATTGATAGAAAGTCCACTGCCTGAGCAGTTCATTTAATGTTTACACTAGTCAAACCAATAGCGTAGCGGATTTATATTTCAGATCCAATCAGAACTCCCTGCACTACACGTGCTCTGGCCTGGCGAAGTGAAACCAAACTATCTTTCAAATTGTGAATTACAACCTCAGCCAATCATAGGAATATATGAATCCCTTTTATCCAATTGAAGAATGTGTTTTACACATCAAATGGGCGGGACACCGTAAACAGCAGCAAGTTCAGTTGAGACGCAAAGTTGTTGTCATGTCTGCAGTCATAGCGCGACAAGGCTTGGTTAGGTGTCATTATACGGATAATTTAAGAAATGATTTGATATTTTGAATAGATTTTTTTACATTTTAGTTGGTCAGAGAGCAGGTATACTCCGAACAGGATGGGTAGTGTGTGTAGAGAGATCGTGACCATACAACTGGGGCACTATTCAAACTTTGTCGGGACACATTGGTGGAATTTACAGGTTAGTGGCTAATTTACCAAGATAGCATAATATACTGATCTACGATAATCTACATTTTGTTGGTAGTTTCAGAGCTCCGATCCATATTTGTTTTAATCCTGAATGGATACAGTCTTCCTTAATTTGCTTTATTTATAGCTATCGTTCGCTAACCCACTAGCCGACATTTTAGTTAGCTACATAGCCAGTAGCAAGCTAGCTTGAATTGTATTAACTATACATTTCTACAGGAACTCCCTCGGGTGCCCAACGACGTAACACTGCATCGATTGCCACTTGGGGCAGCTAGTTAGCTTGCTAGGTTTCATCTTAATCACGCTGATACACAGCGAATTCAAAATTTTGTTTATTCATCGCCCCTGCGCTGTTCCGCAAGATTTAATGGCAAGCTGCATTCTTAGTCGAATGTTCAGTTGTGCTTGAGTAGCCTAAGTTAGATGCCGTAGAGTGTTTTGTAAACTGGAGTCCGGGGTCTCCAATCTGTCATCTCACCAATGCTTGAAATTGGTAAATGGCAAATGGACTGCATTTATATAGCGCGTTTATCCAAAGCGCTTTACAATTGATGCCTCGCATTCACCAGAGCAGTTGGGTGTTAGGTGCTCAGGGACACTTCGACACGCCCAGGGCGGGGGTCGAACCGGCAACCATCCGACTGCCAGACAACCGCGCTTATCTCCTGAGCTATGTCGCCCCATAAATTTAAGAACTATACAGGTTAATGATGCGCGGTGTGTTAGTAGGACTGCGGTCCTTGTTAAAACGAGAACTGATGGAACGAATCACATGTAAATCAGTGTAAAACGCGCATGTGGACAAAGGATTGTTATCTAGTCTTAATTTTGTCTCTGTCCTCCCTTCCCCATAGGATGCATCCCTGTCCTATGAGCCGGACTCGACAGCACCCCTTAGCGAACTGCAGAGTGATGTGCTGTTTCGGGAGGGGATGACGCTAGGGGGGCAGGTGACCTACACCCCCAGGCTTATAGCCATGGACCTCAAGGGTAATCTCACTCAATATCGGAGATGAAGATGGATGTCACGATAGTGAGAACAATACCATGATTCTGAGTTAACCCTCATACTGTTACACAGCAACAGGCCAAATCGATTGTCAGTGCAAAGATATGCATTTCAGGAAGTGACATCAGCATGCCAGTGTGTCTGTTTCTTCACGACCTCAGAACATTTTGCTCCATATATTTTTACCCCATGGTTCTCTCTCTCTCTCTCTCCGGCCCTTTCAGGAAGTCTCCAGACTTTGAGGCAGGAGGGCAGCCTGTATGAAACAGGAAAAGACACCAGTGCTTTCACATGGTCAGTCACGTGTTTGACGTCTTTCTGTGTGCGTTTGTGTGTGCGCGTGTGTGTGTGTGTGTGTGTGTGTGTTTAAATTACCGATTAGGCCCGTGTGCATTTCTAAGCAACATTGCATGTATGTGTGCGTGCGTGCGTGTGTGTGTTTGCCATCATGGCTGATGGAATTTTGTTCCAGGGAAGGGCCAATGATGACGCACAGGGAAAGCCCCCCAACAAAAAACTTATTTCTTCAGGATTTGGACAAACTATGAGGTGATTCTCTCCATCTCTCATCTCTCTTCTCACTCTCACCAGTCACTCACTCACCACTCCTCTCTCTCTCTTCAGTGACATCTGTCTTAGCTGCTCACGTCCTGTCTCTCCTCGTGTCGTGTTCACGCTCAGCCCGTCTGGCTGACTGTGCGTGGCTTCAGTAACAGTACTCTCTGTGTCCAGGAGGGGGAGATACTGTCCGAACCCGAGTTCAGCACAGCTCAGCTGCAGCAGTGCTCAGGTAAGGGGACCAGGGGCCTGTGTCACGACGCAGGGTTACTGAGGATCCAGGGTTAGCTGGATAACAACTGGAGTCAAAACCCGGAGCCCTCCCAAATCTGGAACGTGGACTGAAGTGGAAAGAGCCGCTCCGGGTTTTACTCGGTGCAGCTATTCAGCTAACTTACATTACATTACATTACATTACACGCATTTAGCAGACGCTCTTATCCAGAGCGACTTACATTGTATCCATTTATACAGCTGGATATATACTGGAGCAATGCAGGTTAAGTAACTTGCTCAAGGGTACAACGGCAGTGTCCTACCGGGGAATCGAACCTGGGACTTTTAGGTTACAAGACCAACTCCTTAGCCATTATACTACACTGCTGTCCCTTAGTGGTCGAGCTTCGTGATACAGGCCTCAGGCCTCCAGTTTCTAGACACAGTATTTTCCAACTAATACAAGTAGTTTCACCAAACTGGGCAGCATGCTGTTTCATTACTTATGTCTGTAGGGGTGTTTCTTTACCGAAGTGCATATTATTTGATTGAGGCAGTGGCCATATAAAATGGGCAGGTAAACACTGGGTCATCAAGGCACGTGCCACAATATAGGGATATGAACAGAAAATAGAGTGCCCATTGTCATATAACTGACACCCAGTCCCTTGGCCCTCCCAGCTCGAACTCTGTTTGCCGTTGCTGCACAGGGGCTGTTGCCGTGCCGACGGTGAACAGCAGTCTGGAGCATGCTCAGAAGCTGTACAGGCTGGAGGGCAGCGTGAGAGTGTGGTCGGACTTCCTGAGGATCCACCTCCACCCGAGAACCATCTCCGTCATCAACCAGTACAACCACGATGGGTATGGCACTCCCTTATCACCCGCTCTTCTTCTGTGGTAATCTGCACTGCTCCCTGCCAACGCTACTCCGCCTGTGAATTTGCAAAGGTGGTCAACGACCTTGATGTTCGCAAACTTGATATTTATATGTCAATGCAAAAAATGACCTGATGGTGTCTAGTGCAGCGTTATCTGATTTTCATTTTATTTTTTAAAATGGGTTTTACCTTTCTGACAGGAGAGTAAAGAGGACTTTTTAGTTGAAGTTAAGCCTGCAAATTATGCAAAATTCGGGCCGTAGCTTGAGATAATTTGCGCTTTACACAAAACCGGTTGTTATTAAAATGTCTAGAACGCAGTGTTTAATCTGCAAATTCATTTAGCTAATAAAATAGATTTTAATTTATTAGTTTATTTGACAGACAATATGTATGAATAGCGTTTCTGTGAATGTGACAAGAACTAGCTAGGCAGGCTAATATTCACCTGCAGTCCCAGGGCTGCGTGTTTTGAGTCGGACGGGTGCTTTACGCTGTTGTGTGCTGACTGTGCTCTTGTGTGGGTGGTCAGGGAATCCCAGCGATTGAAGGCTTTTGGCCAGGGGGAGGCGCTGTGCCAGGGGGTGGTGCTCGAGCAGCTGGAGGACCGGCTGCATTTCTTCGTGGAGGAGTGCGACTACCTGCAGGTGACCGTGGTTTTCCCCGCGCGCGTCCGCGCGACCGGATTCAACCGCGACCATCAGAGAGAGAGGGTCTCTCTGCGTTGCTGAAAGCAGATTTTTACTGCACGAATCTCTCTTCCTTTTCCCGTTCAGGGCTTTCAGGTGCTGTGCGACATTGCCGACGGCTTTTCGGGCTTGGGGTCAAAGGTCACGGAGCTGCTGCACGACTCGTACGGTGGGCGGGGCATCCTGACGTGGGGGTTGGCGCCTGTCAATCATCCGGACTCGGTGCGTAGCAGAGCTCTGATTTGTTGTAATCATGTAGCATCAATGTGGTGATGTTACACACATGGCATATACAGCTTAGGTGTTTAATGGTTATGATGCTTAATACGAGGCTGTGGTGTGTTTTCGTGTTACACTTGTATCTCCATCTAGCCCTTCTGTTGCGCTTGTATCGTTAACTTGAGGTTGCAGCTTGTCGTCATGCCTCCTAGTTTGACTTACCATAACTTTCTGACCTAGTCTGTGCTTACTGTGTGAACTGGACTTGTTCATGGTTGTTCCATGAGTATTGTACTTTATATTTTATCAGACCAGTGTTTTGTAGTTGTCCCAATGACCTTTGGTATGCACTTATTGTATGTCGCTTTGGTTAAAAGCGTCTATCAGATAAATGAAATGTAATGTTCTTTGGCTTCAGAGTCCAGTGAAGGAGTTCTACCACCTGATGAACTATGCCTTGGGCACGATCAATATGGCCAATCACAGCTCTTTCTTCTGCCCTCTGACCCTGAGAGGGGGGCTGGGCTTACGTCCGACTCCGCCCGCCTCCTTTCCCCACCTCAACTATGACGTGAGTTGGATGCGTCTCTCGTTCTTCTTTTCCATAAGACACATCATTGGCTCTGCTCAGGCCTAGTAAAACTCATAACCGTTCCAACTGAACGGGCGGCCATATTGCAGTATTTATTTGTGCCTAGGAATTGCTATTTGTTCTTTTTTTCTATTATTTTTTTTCTGGATTTCCTTTTGAATAATGCTATAGCCACCGTTGTGTAAATGTGTGTTATCTGTCTAGTGTTATTTTCTAAAGTTACTGTACAAATTTCTGTTAGCTTGCTTAGCGTTAGTGATTGATTGTTATTGGGCCTCTGAGGCTTCTTGGTGGTGCCGCATTTTGGCTACACTGATGTTCTTCATCTTCTGCACATCGTTCTGGATAAGAGCGTCTGCTAAGTGATGGTAATGTAATGTAATATCGAGGACGCCCAAAAGGACATTGGTCACTTTATATACATTATTCTAATAAATTTTTATTATTTTTTTAAAATTAAGGCTATTAATTTGTCTGGAGATTTCAGAAATCAATGGATATAAAAGGGGGTTCTATTTAAGTGACACCGACATTAGAGGATTCAGTAGATCTAGCGTTGGGCGCATTTTGCCCTCGTTCTGTCGAAGGGCTGATTTTTTTAACGCGTATCCTGCACCCCCCCCTGCCAGCCCACTCTCTGGTTCCACTCCGGCGCGGTGCTGGCGCTGGCCCTGGACTCCCTCACCGTCTCCTACAGGCTGCAGCACCACAGCGCCCCCATGTGGCACCTGGCGGACGCGCTGGCCGTCGCCGGGAGGAAGGTGAGTGGGAGCCGTCAGGGTTTGTACCCGCCGGTTAAACTGATGAGGCGCACGGACAGGTTTGACGAGGCGCATCACAGCTCAGCTGGCTGATGTACGGGTGTCTTTTTGAGGCCTGTGGGAGTGGCTGTACAGCAGTGGTGGACCCCGGGGGGTGGGGGTGGGGGGGGGAGTGGGGTTGCAGGACAAATAGGATAGGAGATAGCAAGGGAAACTGGTGGGGGGGGGGGGCTAAACCCTTTAATTAGCAGGTTTTTTGGAATGTTATTTTCAACATTCTAAGTCCGTGTTCTAGAACTCCATTGATTTCGGTCACGAGTAGTGATTGTGACATCAGCGTTGGAATGTTCGGTTAAGAACATTCTGATCACGTATTTGTGCTTAAACGGTTTAAGCAGGGCCGTCCAGTCTTTTCTGTGAAGGTCCTGTGTGGGTGTAGACTTTTCTTCTGAACTGATTCAACACATCAAGGTCTTTGAAGTCTCGATGAATTGATTTGTTGAATTGAGTGCTTTAGTTGCTTGGCTACAAAAACAACAGAAGCCTGCACCTACTGTTGTTTTAAAATGGTCGGAGAGGTGAGAAAGCGAGATGGGTAATGGTGTGTGTGCGCATGTGCGTGTGTGTGTTAGGTGGTGGCTGCATACGGGGCCATCCCCTTCCCCATGACGCAAGGCAGCAGTCTTCCCGATGCCCTGGCCGGGTACACAGACAAGTTACCATGGAGACCCCTATCAGCTTGCTCGGAGCTGGGCGACGGGTGCTGTTTCAGCCAATCGGTGACTCTGAGGGGCCTGGAGGGGCAGAGCCTTGTCAGGTGAGGGTCTGAAATTTCAGCCAAGTGGTTGAAGGCCTTCACGAACTTCACGAACGTGTGACGATAACGTTAAACACCTTGGCAACTGACTCTCTGACTCTGACCGTATCCCCCCCCCAGCCCGCTGGCCCCTGGGACGGAGCCCGCCACCCCCCTGCACAGCTCCCGAAGCGGAGAGGAGGTGCTGACCGACTTCTTGAGGACGCACTACCCATCCAGTCCTCTGTAAGTCCTGCCCCCCCGCCCCTCCCCCACCACCCAGGGGTGCAGCTAAATGCTGTACGAAACCGACAGGTGGACAAAATGTCCTCTGTGTAGCGGGCAGTCTGAAGACGGGTTACCCAACTCACACTGTCTTCTTAAGACTGCGTGTGAAATCCAGAAGTATTTAATGACAAAAAGACACGTGCAGACAGGCTATGTGTACGCACAAGCTACTTAAAAAAAATCTCATTAAAAGCCCTTTTTTTAAAAACAATTTTGTCTTTTAAATATCTTGTTAAAGCGTTTGAACATTTCTGTTGAGTCGGTAATAATGAAAACGTCTGTGCTGCATTCCCCAGGCAGTGATGCAGCCTGTCGCATTTTTTAAACGAATGTCTCTCCATCGCCTCTTTTGCTCTCTTTCTCCCTCCATAGGGCAGTGCATCTGGTGTCCCAGCCCAGTAAGGTGACCCCTCCCTTCCCCCAGATTTTCAGCCCGTACCTGGACTCCCAGGGGTCCCTGCGCCCCCAGAACATGCCCCCCAACACCGGTGAGTCTCCCTCGCTTCATGCTGTGCGGTTGACTATGTCAGAGTTGGAGTGTGTGTTTGTTTCAGATCAGCATAGCTGTGTGTAGATGCTGTAAGGAAAAAAAAACACAGCTCCGATCTTGATGAAAAAGGCTTTATTCCGATACCGACGGTGACAAAGTACATGACAGGTAATACAAGAATACCAGCAAGCACTCTGGATTCAGCTGAGTTCGTCGATCGGTTTGTGAGAACCGTGACCTAAATACTATTTCGTCTATTGGTTGCCTCGTAGCGTTGACAGATCCATGTATGCTACTGGCTGTTGTTGGTTTCAGAGTTTCTCTGTCTCTTCCTCCCAATCCCTATCATGTCACTACTGTCTCCATTTGGCGAAATCCATGAAATTGTGATATTATTATCTTGATGCATACCAATAAATGTGAGACAGAAACAGAAACAGCCTCTGACCGCCTGTGTCTCGTGCCCTGCAGGCCCAATGCCCGTGCTGCGTCCCTCAGTCCTCCGCCTGGGCCCCTGGCTGTCGAGCGCACCGCGGGCAGCCTGGACCGGAGTGGCGCTTCTGTCAGGGGCCGAATCAGCGAGTGGGAGCCCTGGACAGCTGCGCACCTTGGCGCACTGTTACCGCGACGACCGGGGCGGAGTCCTGCACTCGTCCTCTGAGGACGACGACGACGACGACTGATTGGCTTCTTTAAGAAGGCGGCGTCTCCTCCTCCAGCCCCCTCCCCTCCCCATGCCTCTGCGACATTCCGGCAGTTTCCTCCAGATTCCTGCGGACCGGGGGTCAAGGACGGGTGGCGTTATGCCAGTCATGATTTAAGTTTAAAGGATGGGTGATGGGAGGGAAAGTTTGGAAAGTACGGAAGAGGATTAGGGTCACGTGAAAAAATTTCTTGAGTTCTGACTTTAAAGTCAGAATTCTGAGAATAAAGTCAGAATTCTGAGATTAAAGTCAGAATTCTGAGAATAAAGTCAGAATTCTGATAATAAAGTCATCAGAACTCAAAAAGAAATTGCACGTGGCCCTAATCCTCTTCCGTAGGAAAGAAAGAGGAGATGTGCAAAGACAAAGAAGGGCTCTGAAGGGACAGAGGAGTTGGAGTGTGAAGGAGGACAGGAAAGTGTGGAGGAGTTCTGCCGAGCCTACGGAGCGCTCCTGTAACGTGTATAAAAACCACTTTGCTAAACACAGTGTGTGACGTGGCAGCTGAATGAGAAAGTGTCCAGTCAACAGTCCTGTTGGAATTGACTTTGTCCCAGCGATTTCGAAATCAGGGCCACGACAGTCTGTGATGTTTGTACGTGTATTGGTTTAGCCGGTGGTGAGTGCATGCACGTCTGGTCCATCTGCGAGTTCCACATCCTGGTACGAGTCAGAGAGCACAATGATGTCACGGAAGTGGTGACATTTATTCATTCTGTGAGTTCTACCCCCATTATTCTGATGTGAAATGAATCTTCCCACTGAAAGTCTCAGCTTTTATGGCCCTCCATCCATTCTCTGCTCCTTGTATAGTTGTGGCTCTAGAACGCAGATCAGTCAACAGCCAATGCATAGCAAACATAGTGAGGAATGAGCTTTATCTGCAGTCACTTGGTCCAGTCCACCATTACATAACATTACATTTATCTGGCAGATGTTTTTATCCAAAATTACGTACAATGAGTCCATACCGACAGTCATTGGAAAATACAAACACAGGTCGATAGGTACAATATGATTTTTAGTTTATACCATAACACATTGAGTCCAGTTCACACAGTAAGCATTACTTTCTGACCTAAATCTACGCTAAGTCAAACTAGGAGGCACGACAAGCTGCAACATCAAGATGATCCAAAGTACAATATAAGTGCTGGATGGAGGTACAAGTAACTCCATCAAAACCAGCACACTAGCAGTCTACTGTTTACACAGACATGATACCCAAATATTTAGGGGTTCAAGCACTGCAGGTGCTGCAGTCCTATTGGACTTGTTCTGCTTTTTAAGGAATCACACAGAACCACAGGTGCCCTATTGGGATTATGATTTTTTTCTGCCATAAAAGTATACAGCAAAAATTGTAAATCAGAGCAACCAAATTTAGCAGGTGGGATCCCATTTCCACCTGCTACTGAGGTAAGAAAACCTGCCCAGATTGGCCTGATGGTAGCCCTATAGGAAGAAAGTGAATTTGTCTAAATTCTTTTTTCCTCAGATGCCCTGGCTCATAGTAAACAAGTCTGCCATATTAAATGTTTTGCTTATTTATATTTTCTGAAAAACACTTGAAATGCTACTTCCCCTACAAAAATGCACAAATGTGTGCGTATGTTAGTGTACAGCCTCCTAAGACCAAGTTCCATCAAAAACGGATGAATAAGGAGCCAATGAATTTTGATGTTGCTGTGGATTTTTACGAAAATGCTAAAACTTCAGAACGCAATGTCTGATCATCATGAAACGTGATAGACTTTCCTCATGGCACACCCAGTACTCATGCAAAATTTGTTTTGTTTGGTCAATAGGAGGAAAAATTTGAATGTCCATACCCTAGGCTACACCCCTAGACTGACTCAAAAGTGTGTATGTGCGTGCATGCGTGTGCGTGCGTGCGTGGTGTGTGTGTGGATAGGTTTTTGCTGTGAATCCAGTCCGATAGAGAATACATTTTGTTGCGACCAAATTTTTTTGTTTTCCCCCAAATTCCCAGAAAGAAGGAAGAGTTAATTTTGTTCATTAAACGCATATGAACAAATAAATTCATAAACGAATAAAAACATTTCTGAGCAAATCCCATGCAAATTGCCGTAGCTCAACTACAAGCAAGTTATCTTCAGTGAATTGATTAGTCTTTATTTGACAGTAGAACTTACTCAGACACACTTCCAGAACAGTGAGTCAGAGCAGATGAAGAGAACAGCATACTGGGTTCAGTTCCATCAGCAGCATTATCGCTGTAGCAACAGCAGCTCACATATTCAGAAAAAATTATAATGCATAGTCTTTAGTACGAAACATCTCATCCAAATTACTATTACACACACAAAACAGACCTTATACAGAATACAGAAAAAATATTTTGCAGACGGCAAGGGTTACAAAGAAAGACTTCGTAAAACAGAAATGGTAGTAGTATGTTATTTCACTACGTATCTTCAGAAAGTAAATTCACAAACTTGAGGAATAGCTAAATAAAAGTATCTGCCTTCTGTTGAGCTATGAGTGATATGAGGTGATGGTCTGTGTCTGTGTCTGTGCTGGTGGTGTTCCTGTGCTTTGAGTGATATGAGGTGATGGTCTGTGTCTGTGTCTGTGCTGGTGGTCCTGTGCTTTGAGTGATATGAGGTGATGGTCTGTGTCTGTGCTGGTGGTCCTGTGCTTTGTGTGATATGAGGTGATGGTCTGTGTCTGTGTCTGTGCTGGTGGTCCTGTGCTTTGTGTGATATGAGGTGATGGTCTGTGTCTGTGTCTGTGTCTGTGCTGGCGGTCCTGTGTTCACTCCAAGGCCTTGGCTGCTAGTCTCCACCTCTCCAGCCATTTCTGCAGAGTCAGACCCCCCTTCTGCAGCTCAGGCAGAGCAAACTGAGCAGGCTGCTCCCACCTGTACAGAGAGAGAGAGAGAGAGAGAGACAGTGAGTGAAAGAGAGAAAGAGAGAGAGGGAGTTGGGGAGACAGAGAGAGACAAACAGACATAGACAGAGGGAGAGAGAGAGAGGGAGTTGGGGAGACAGAGATAGACAGACAAAGAGAGGCAGAGGGAGAGACAAGGAAACAGAAATCAGAGGCAGAGAGTGATGACATCTCACTATGCCCAAGACAGAGTACAACCTATAACAACACAAGCTGTAAACACATGAGAATCCCCCCCCCCCCCCGGCGTGGTGCTCACCAGTGGGCGATGGCGCTGGTGACCGGTGCCCCGTACTGCAGGCCCTGGGCCGCACGCCGCCGCAGCTCTCGAACCCAGGGCAGCAGAGTCCGCAGCAGCTCCTCCTCCGCCTCCCGCACATTCTCTAAGAGGGCTGGGCACAGCACAGCAGCAAGCTGAGGATCGCAGTGGGACAAGCATCCACCCACCCACCTGCCCATCCATCCATCCATCCATCCATCCATCCATCCATCCATCCACCCACCCACCCACCCATTATCTACACCCGCTTATCCTGGGCAGGGTCCATCCATTATCTACACCTGCTTATCCTGGGCAGGGTCCATCATTATCTACACCCGCTTATCCTGGGCAGGGTCCATCCATTATCTACACCCGCTTATCCTGGGCAGGGACCATCCATTATCTACACCCGCTTATCCTGGGCAGGGTCCATCCATTATCTACACCCGCTTATCCTGGGCAGGGTCCATCCATTATCTACACCCGCTTATCCTGGGCAGGGTCCATCCATTATCTACACCCGCTTATCCTGGGCAGGGTCCATCCATTATCTACACCCGCTTATACCTGGGCAGGGTCCATCCATTATCTACACCCGCTTATACCTGGGCAGGACCATCCATTATCTACACCCGCTTATCCTGGGCAGGGTCCATCCATTATCTACACCCGCTTATACCTGGACAGGGTCCATCCATTATCTACACCCGCTTATACCTGGGCAGGGTGCGGGGGTGGGGGCTGGAGCCTGTCCCAGAGTGTATTGGGGGAGAGGCAGGAATACACACCGGCAGGCTGCCAATCTATCGCAAGGCACACACACCATTCACTCACACACTCATAACCATGGGCAATTTAGACTCTCCTATTAGCCTAACCTGCATGTCTTTGGACTGTGGGAGGAAACCGGAGTACCCGGACGAAACCCACAGGGACACGGGGAGAACAAACTCCACACAAGGCCCGGGATTCGAACCTATGACCTCCTTGCTGTGAGGCGACAGTGCTACCCATTCCTCCAGCAGCGAGACGGTTCTCGTATTAAAGCAGCGGCTGGGGGGGCTGTGATGCGGGGCGGGGCGGTTGTGTTTTCGGGCGAAAGAGGCGCTCGTACCCTTCTGGTCCGGGGCGGGCAGGAGCGCCCGCTGCCCCTGCAGGGTGGTGCGCGAGAGACTGCGCAGCTGCAGCAGCCGACGCAGGAAGCGCAGCTCCAGCTGCTGGGACACCGTCTGCGCAGTCAGCTGCTCCGGCGCCTGAGGGGAGCAAGGGGGTCAGGAACCAGAACATCAGAGAGTGAGTGTGTGTGTGTGTGTGTGTGAGTGTGTGTGTGTGTGTGCGTGAGTGTGTGAGTGTGTGAGTGAGTGTGTGTGTGTGTGTGTGTGTGTGTGTGTGTGTGTGTGTGTGTGTGTGTGTGTGTGTGTGTGTGTGTGTGTGTGTGTGTGTGTGTCTGTGTGGCGTGCATGTGCGCTGTGTGTGTGTGTGTGTGTGTGTGTGTGTGTGCTGTGTGTGTGTGTGTGCGCGTGTGTGCTGTGTGCTGTGTGTATGTGCGCTGTGCGCTGTGTGTGTGTGCGCTCACTCACCTTGTACATGGGGAAGGCCAGGCTCTCACACAGGCTGTGGAAGGTGGGGCAGTGCAGGCGGTGGATGGACAGCTGTTTAGCAGGGACTCGCTGGACACTGAGACGCACACACACACAGAAAGCAGCTCTCACTCAGGAATAAGCTTTACTGAGGACCCATCTCAGCCAAAAACACACCCAGCAACTTCCCGCTCTGCGTCCGTTAGGGAACAGAGAAACAACCCACAAAGAGCTAGGATTAAGACTTGACGCGCACTCCTTCTCCGTCGCCTCCCCCCGGCTCATACGCACCCGTCGGTGACCCTGCGACTGAGGGCGGCCAGCGACACGGAGCCCGTCAGCCGAACCTCCTGCGACACAGTGTTCCGGAGCGCCGAGGCCGCCCCCGCCACCGCCCCGCACCGAGGCCCCAGCCCGTCCTCCGCGAAGCGCCGGACCTGCGGGCGGGGCCCGTCCAGAACCAGCGGACGGCCACAAAGGAGGGATGAGAAAAGGAGGGAGAGAGAACGGACGAACGGATTGGCTCATTTCGAGAGTCGGCAGAGTTTCACAGAAAGGAACACCGGAAAGCAAAGTAACAGCTACCATCGCGGGAAAATGCGCGAATTTCGCCAAACAAACCCGCACAAGGAAAACAACGAGGACAAACACATCACATACAGCGGCATGTCTTCCTAAGGCCATTTTTGTCCCCTGTAAGGGACATGAGCCTCTGGTCTTGATCTGAAGAACCGCATATTCTCCTGTGCTGAAGCGCACACTAGAACGGACGCGCAACAAAAAATAAATAATATTTTTTGAAAGCATTTTCACTGCAACATGCTTTAGTCATCCAAGACATTCGCATCATCTAAAATACAATGAAGTACTTAAAAAAAAAAAAGGTTGGGCTGGGTATCAGGATGACATCACTGCGAGCAGCGTCAGACTTCCCTCCATTTTATACGGCCCTGTGAGTGGCGTACCTCGCTGTGCACACGTGAAAGCTCGCTCTTGGCGTTCGAGTTGGCCTTGATCAGCCAACGGATTTGCTCCTGCTTGTTAGCCTGCAAATAAACACAGAGAACAAAACAGAATTATGAAATGACAAAAAAAAAAAACACAACGCTGCTACAGGGTGTCATGCGAGATGATGACACAGCACCTAGTTTTCCTCGCTGCTGCTCTCCTTTCTTTCAGACACTTTGAGTGCACGTCGAGTGAAAGGGCAAGAGTACATGGCGATCCAAAAATAAACAAGGAAAAAAAAAGGCAAGTGGAGCCAAAACTCCTCTGCTCTCCAAACAGACTCCTAACCCAGGCCCAATAGCAAGAAAAAAAAAACCAGCCTAAAAACATTCACTGCAAAACCCCATCCTCTCTTTCTGAGGTCATGAGGTCTTACTTAGCTTCTGACTGTTAAGCGTGGACCTGGTGTGTGTGTGTGCGTCTAGAAGAAGCATTTCTTACTGAACAGTTAAAATACCAGCCATTACTACAAGCCATAACAGAACTAGGGTATAAGTGTCAACTTCTAGTTTTTATATTTGGAAGCCTTGGCCATGTTCACAGGCTAGTGGTCAGAGGTCTTAGGATAATGGGGCTGGCAAAATGGAGAGCAAAGCGACTAGCAAAATATTGCTCAGTTTCCTCCATTATAGGCAGTCGCGGTATATGGAGGAGAAGATGTTTCTTGTACCCATAAGGTTTCCTGTCGGTGCAATTGAGATGCAAATGTGTAACCTGCATTTGGTTTGTTTTATCCTTACTGGTATGCTTTCTGCCATTGAAGTGAAGGACATCAGACAGCAACTGAAATATATTTTGGCCCTTATGATGTATTTTATAAATGTGGACTTGAATAAAGAATCAAAATGTGTGTGTGTGTATGTGTGTGTGCGCGTGCGCGCGCATGTGTGTGTGTGTACTGTATGCTCTGTGGGGCGGTCGGTCTCTCGCTCACCACCAGCTCCCGGAAGGCCGTGATGCTGTGCCACTGGCTGCGCAGGCTGCGCAGGGCTTCCTGTCTGTCCTGGGCCAGCTGCCCCAGCTGCGCACACTGCTCCTGCACACTGTCCCTCTGAGCGGCCTGCACCACACACTGCAGCTCCAGCTCAAACACCGCCCTGCGTGGGGAGGGCGAGGGGGGGAAGGGAGGGAGAGAGAGGGGGGACGGAAAGGGATAAAGATAGACAAAGACATAGATAGAGGGAGAGAAATAGATATAGATGGACAGAGATGTAGAGGGATAGACAGAGGGAGATGGATATAAGCATAGAGGGATTGAGAGAGGGAGAGAGATAAAGAAAGAGAGAGAAGGAGAGGGATAGAGGTAGAGGGACAGAGAGATAGAGGAAGAGAAATGACATCGTAGGCAGATACCTCTTTAAATCTGGGTGTAGTCACTTAAATTTTTATTTAAATTTAAATTTCAGATCGAGAAGACAGCTGAGGAAGGCCGAAATGAACAATCACATTTAAACCGAATAATAGCGATACAACTGAGCCTTTTACGGAATAATCGTCTTTTTCCCGATTCTAAAAGTGCATTTTTGAGCCACCAAGGCCTTCCTCATGGAAGCTTCCGGTCCCTTTTAAGCTTCATGTGCTGGCTCTATTCCCTGGCCATTCAGACTCTCCACAGTGCACTAAGCTCAGGAAACCATATCAGGGACACAGGGTTTCAGGTGGGCCAAATTCAGGGGTGTAAAAACTCCAGTCCTGGCTGTGCCCCTTTCTGGAGGTTATTTCAGAAAGCGCGCGTACCTGGCCAAGGGTTCGAGCTGGGCATCGCCCCCCGGCGTTTCCAGCTGCACCTGCTCGCGGAGGGCGTCGAGCTGGTCCCGCTGCTGTCGAACCCGGGCTCGAGTCCGCGCCAGCTGCACCGCAGCCCGCTCCTCTTCCTCCCAGCCCCTCTGCGGGGAGATCGCGGGACTGAGACGCGCTGGAGCGAGCGCGTTTTGGCTAGCACGCACTCGCGCGAACACGCGGCTAACGCAAACTCACTCCAGCGCGCAGCGAACCGCACTCACGCAGCTAAAACACACTCGTGAGTACAGAGAGAAAGCATACTAACTGTAGCAGACAGCATTGACACACTTATTCCCGTATACAGATAAACCATACTAACTGCAACACGTGTGCTGGACTGAGTGTGCAGTGTACTCAGGTGAGTGTGTGCTGACGATGTATTAAAGTGAGTGTATTTCAGCTAGCATGCACCACATTTCATCCACACAGCTAAAGCACACTCATTAGAGCAGATAGCTAAAACCCACTAACTGTAGCAGAGAGCTAAACACTCATTCAAATGGATAGCCAAAGCACACAGTACTATATATATATATATATATAGTTACATCCCCCTGCCGCAAAATGGGGGCGCTGGCTGCCTCAATCTGTATGGGCCGGTCTGTCTGTTTTTAGGGACCTGCACTCACCTGCAGGAGACCTATGCAGGTGATGCTTTCCCTATATAAGGACCTCATCAGAAGGAGTTCTAGCTCTCTCTCTTGCTCCGATTGCTCACTTTGCTATACCCCTACTGGGGAGCACACGGGCCTTGTAACTGGGCTGTGCTCCTAGTCTTCGGACAAACCGGGCAACAGCTTCTCCATGTTTACTTTGGTTGTATGCAGCCGTAACAATATGCGTACACCCGTACCTGTAAAAGAGACTTCACTGAAGGCAGTTCCTCTTCTTCCCTGGAGATGTCCTGAAGCTGTTTGTTCTCATAGCGAAATCTGGTTCAGTGCACATTGAGAAAGACTGTAAAGCTATACCAAAGAGACAAACGGCGCTAGTATCTTCAAATGAATTCCTTTGACACATTTCCATGGACAGGTATGCTGATGTAGACAGAGCTAGGTTTTTATCACAGAGCAAGATGGAAAAACGTTCTTACCGAATTAAAGAATGAAGGGTCATTCTGTCTAAACGTTTTAGGGCTGGCAGAATAGCTTAAGCAAAAGGGCGTGTAACAAAGCATACTTTTACACGTGCCGTGAAAATGCTAGCAGCCTTCTTTTCTGTTTATTTCGGTGTGAAACAGAGCACAAAAGTGTGTCTGGTTCCAGTGGTTGAACCTTTTTTCAGCAGAAAATGGGTCTCGTCACACCAAGGACTACAAATCCCATCTTCACAGACATAAGTTTTGCTTTGCTGCACGTTCATGAACTTATGCAAATGTTATTATGACATCATTCTCCATTAACCAATGGGAAGAAACTTTGGTACTCCCATTAAGGCAGAGGGAAATGGCCCACCCAAAATCAATAAAGGGGCTGCCTGCTAAATATGCAGGGCGTAGCACGACAGAGTGAGCTTACCGCAGGGCGGCCATCTCTTGCTCCACATCCAGGGAGGAAATCTTCTCCTGCAGCGCCCTCTGCGTCCGGGAGGCCTGGTGCAGCAGCGCGGACAGAATGTGGCCGGGGGGGTGAGAGCGGATCAGGTCCTGAAAGGGAGAGAGAACAGAATTACGGGTGGGGGGTGAGAACGGATCAGGTCCTGAAAGGGAGAGAGAACAGAATTACGGGTGGGGGTGTGAGAGCGGACCAGGTCCTGAAAGGGGAAGAGGAAGAGCATTCAAGGAAAAAGAGAGTGAGAGAGAGAGAGAGACCGTAACGCTACCTCTAGCACCATAATGGTAGACTGTACCTTTTCCGGCATGCTCCAGTCAAAATTCCTGCAGGTTTTTAAAATGGTCGTCAAAACACTGAATTACTTTTGTTGCTAAATACATAAACTTTAAGGTGCAGCACATCTATAGGTGAATATCACAAATATAAAATCCATTTTCACTCAGGAACCTGCTCAGATAAGGGATTGGTGATGGCCCCCAACATCTTACAGGGACAGCAAGAGGTGTCACTGAATCAAATGCATCTTTTTTTCTTCTAGATTTGGCTCTGTACTCCAAAATTTTAGTTTGTAATCAAATTCAAATTCACATGTAGTTAAAGTGCAGATTCTCAGCTTTAATAAAATTATATTTTTATTGTATCATTTTAATTTTAAACTTGTGTAGATATTACAGCACTTTTATACATTATTGAGGTCACTGCACATCAAGCAAGAACATAATTTGTGGTAGAGAACTTGCGCAAGGTAATGTGGGAGACTAGTGGTATTAGCTAGCTTGTTCGGCTAGCTAGCAAACAGTGATCTGCTAGCCAGCTAGCAACAGCCCAATATAGCTTTTCTGCCTGTTAGCAAAGGGTTCAGGCTGACAGATTTGACCGAGCTACCTGCTCCCACAGCACCTGGTGTGGCTAGTGTCGCTCGGTCAGATGCTACCATAAATTGTGGTTGCATCTGACACTACCAAATAAAACATATAATGGCTAACCGTTCAGAACATCGGTGTCAGAATCCAGTCCTGGGGGGGCCACGCAGTGCACTTTTCAGCACTAAGTGCTTAAGCTTAAGTCGTTTTGCTAAACAATCCAACACTTTTCTCTCAGGGCTTTAATTAGCTGCTGAAACACAAGAACCCTGAACACGTGCTGCTTGCTGTGCACACTCTCTGCGCTACCCTACCTCCACAGCACTGAGCCAGTGCTGAAACACCACTTCCCTCTGCTCCTGGGGCAAGCTGGGGGTAAAGAGGAAAAAAACAAAAACCGGTGACTGACAGAATGGGTTCGAGATCAAGACAAGTATCGTTATGCAGTATATCATGCTGTGATATTAGCACTCCCTGCTATGTGAGTGTTATGATGTAAGGATGGAGATCTGGGCAGTGGGTGGGGAGTTTAAACAGCTGCGTTAGCAGGACTCACTGCTTGCCGGTGCTGTTCACGGCCTTCAGTTCGCTCTGCAGCAGCGAGAGGAAGAAAAGCAGCCTCTCCTCACACAGCTCTCTCACTGCGCGCTGAGAAGGGAGGGAAGGAGGGAGGGAGGAACGGAGAGAGGGAAACGGAGAGATTCTTACCGCTGGGTCATCTACCCTCAGGAGAAACAATGGGAAATTTACTTGCTTTTTTAGCTTTTCGAGTATGAATGTAAAGACTGAGAGCTGATGCGCTGAGGTGGCAGGTGAGCTCGCACAGGTAGGGTGACTCACCAGGACCTGCGGCTCGGGACCGGAGGGGCCCAGAGAGTCGCCTCCGTCGTCGGGCACAGCGCCGAACACCAGCTCCACCTCCGCTTTCCTGCCGAGACAGACCGAGGCATGTGGGAGGCCCAGCCCTGAGGCCCACGCGGGCGGACGGGACGGGCGGGTTTAGGGTGGGGGGGGAGTGGAACAAGGAGGGGCCCTTACCTGCGGAGCTGTCCCAGGGCCTGGGAGTGCCCGCCGATCCCGCGGCCGCGCTGGGTCAGGGAGAGCCGCTCGTCCGCGCAGCGCCGCCGGAACGCCTGCAGCAGCACGCTCCTCCGCCGGCTCTCCTCGTCCTCCGCCCAGCTCCCGCTCAGCGACCGCTCTGCAAGAGCGCACACCGACCGCTCGCTCAAACCAGCGACCGCTCGGTCAAACCAGCGACCGCTCTGTCAAACCAGCGACCGCTCGGTCAAACCAGCGACCGCTCTGCAAGAGCACACACCGACCGCTCGGTCAAACCAGCGACCACTCAGTCAAACCACCGACCGCTCGGTCAAACCAGCGACCGCTCTGCAAGAGCGCACACCGACCGCTCTGTCAAACCAGCGACCGCTCTGTCAAACCACCGACCGCTCTGTCAAAGCAGCGACCGCTCAGTGCCCACTCTGCAGATGTGGTGCTATAGGCTATCGATAGGAGGAAGTTTATTTTGTGGAGCTTACCGTCAGCAGCCAGCTGTGTCTCGGCCACATTGATCCGACCGTTCAGCTGATCCAGCTCTGCTTTCAGATCCTCAATCTCCCTTTGAAGCTCTTGCCTCCGAGCTGCCTCACTCTGCCCCTCTACACACTCAACCTGCAGGAACAGAACATACCACTTAGTACCACATCAGCACAAACACATACCACTTAGTATCACATCTACGCAAACACATACACATACCACTCAATACCACACAAACACATACCACCCAGTACCACATCCACACAAACACATACCACTTAGTACCACATCCTCACATACACATCCCACTTAGTATCACATCTACGCAAACACATACACATACCACTCAATACCACACAAACACATACACATACCACTCAATACCACACAAACACATACCACCTAGTACCACATCCACGCTTGCACATACCACTTAGTGCCACATCCTTACAGACACATACCACTTAGTACCACGTCTGCACAAACACATACCACCTCGTACCACATCAACACAAAACACATACCACCTAGTACCGCACCCACACAAACACATACCTAGTACCATATCCCCACAAACACATACCACCTTGTACTCTACACATCCCCCAAAATTCATGAGCAACGTGGAACTCAAATTAAGTTCATTTTTGGTTCACAAAACACCTTGCTTAAGCAGCAGTTTAATAATTAGACTTTCACATAAATTCAGTTTGGTGAAAAAATAAACGTATATAAATACATCATGTTGTCAAATAACGAGTGGTTGTGCAGAGTATGAAGGACAAGTTAAAAACCGACCGAACATGCATTTGAGACCTTGGGCTCTCTCACATACTGAGAACAAGCTAAACAACTGAACCGCAAGTCAATGACTTCAATTTCTATTGCTGCACAAAATATTAACCTCTGGACTCAAGCACTTCAACGAACCGAGTCCATATTCAAAAAACCATCAAGGCCTTTTATATTTTTTCTCAAACTGACAAATTTTAGGGGATTTTCAAGGACAGTGGGAGCTTTGGCTGCCACACAAACACGCACCATTGAAACCTAACATAAGCAGAAGTATACTGGTATATTATTACAACACGCAGCAAGTGTGAAGTGGGGACAGGGTGCACGGACGGTCTCACCTCCTTATCCTGCAGCATCTTGAACCTGAGGGATTACAGGGTCAAGGCTAACCACAATGCATGGAATCAATCAAACTTTCATCTGTTTTGCACATACTGGGCCTCATTCACAAAACATGTGTACGGTCACATTTTGATCGTAAGCTGCGTGTAAGAATGTTTCCAAGAACATTTTGCCATTCGTCTTTTTTTCTTTTCTTATTTGTATTTGTTTGTGACTGTTTCCTTATGCAAATCACATGAACAAAATTGTGCATAAAATCTACAAACGGCCAACATTCATCGTCTCATACATCTGAGATCTGCACAAAAACAAAAGTCTGCACGTCTGAACCTCATATTGTTTTTTCACAGGAACATTTTTAAGGACAAAAGTAAGAATAATCTAAGAAAGGTTTTGTGAATGAGGCTCATTGAGTCTTACAATTTGCAACCTTTTAAAGGCAGTCTACTAACTTTTTCCACACCACGAAAATGCTTTGTGCTCCTGATCTCTGCAAAACCATACCATTTTCAGGTGCAAATGCTGCATGGAGAGTATTACCATGACACATAGTCACAAACTGCCTATGTTGTAAATAATGCCTGCAAATGTCGTAAAAAATTGCACATCGGTTGAAGAAAAGGATACCACTGTAAATTCCCACGCATGACTTTCACGTTCCTGGAACAGAGAGAGCAAAGTCATCAAGACTGTGCTTGCCAGAGGAATGGGTTTTACAAAAAAGACGATACAAAACAGCGGGACAATAACATAAACAGACAACTTTAGAAAGATCAAAATGCAAAAAAAAAAATGGTTGAAATGTCAACTCACCTCTGATTGTAAATATGCTGGGTTATATATTTCCATATAGAGGCTCCTTGTCCAAGACACAAACTTAAACGAGACGAAAAGAGTATTACCGTTATGTCCTGTTGAGCACGTTGACATGTTTTACTCTACTTTGGTATTTTCAAGCTATGTCAAGTATATCAAGCTAAAGTCACCATTTCACCGGTGACAACAACAACTCGTTTTGCTGTCTACAATCCGGGACAAGCGGTGAGGGAAAGCATACACACTTACGTTTTGAAGTAGCTGTCATGGGGGAGCTGGTGCGGCTGTAATTTAAATTCTTCTATTGTCCACCGCTTTAGCTGCTGGGGAAGGCTCCTGTCGCTCATGTTGGCACTGCACGTCACACGAAAACAAACCCAACAATCGGACTTCTACCCCGTTCACTGGTATTCCTCAGTATAATTGTACCAACGTAAGACATTTTACGACAACATTGCTTAATAAGGTCCTCGCCGTGCTAGAATTAGCAAGCTGGCTAGATCAGTGGTTCTTAACCTTGTTGGAGGCACCGAACCCCACCAGTTTCATATGCTCATTCACCGAACCCTTCTTTAGTAAAAAATACTATGTGCCCACTAACTGCAGACTAGACTGAGGGGTGGACCTCTGCGGCGGAGGCTCCACCGAACCCCTGAGACCGACTCACCGAACCCCTAGGGTTCGACCGAACCCAGGTTAAGAACCACTGGGCTAGATAAATAGCTTCGTTCGCTGAAATTAGATTTTGTTAGCAAGGACTGTAGTGAAAGTTAATGTAAAAGTGTAGTAAAAGTAAGCTTTCTAGCCAATTAAACAGCGGAATATTGATGTAACCACGGCCTGTCATTAACCTGAAATGATGACATAGAACACAATGTAAATTTTACCAGATCCTTTGTTTCCGAAAGTTGGTAGCCTATTTGCTGCTGACACACATTCGTTCAGTTTCCAACTTCCCGCCGCAGAAAACAACTCTTCTTCTTCTTCTTTGGTTTTGGCTTTGGTTTTGGTTGACGGACGGTAGAACCTTTAACGTGTGTCCACCGCCACCTACTGTGCTGGAGTGCGAGGCCGCCGGTCCTGGTCTACCTACATTCAATTATTTTGCTTAAACCTGCTACTCTAAGAAAACTAAAAAGAGCCTTACCCACCACCCTTTCCCCTTCCCTTTCCGTAATATCCCACATATACTCCATCCCCGCCCAGTTTTTCTGACCCTTTCAAACAATTTCTCCCTATTTACATCATGCAATTCATAAAACATCAGCACATGTTCTACCGTTTCATCTACTAACACAAATCACATAACCCTGTTTCATGTCTCCCAGTCAGTCTCAATCTACTCCATGTGATTTCCCCTCTCCTTCAATTCCAATTCCCCACCTCTTCCTTAACAGATTGGTGCATATTATAATAATTCTTCCCTTTACCACTATTGCCCCATTGATTTAGCCAGATATTGATCCCTGATTAATTGATAAATGACTTGACTTCTCTATGGCCCAGTGCTACCAGTATATCGACCCTCTCTTCTCCCAGAACTCTCGGCCACAGCATTCGGGTTCTCATTACCTTCCACCCCAACATGAGCGCCTCAACCCAGCAGAAACAAACCACCACTCCCATCCTCTCTAACCCCATCAACATTACCATTGTCTCTACAAGCAAACCCCCCTATCTAAGCTACCAGACTCCAGACTATTCAACACTGTTGCAGAATCAGCATATCACTACTCTGAGTGGTTTTACCTCCTCTACTCCTTTTAATCCTATAATCATAGCCAGCATCTTAGCTGCATGCACTGACACAAGATCGGATAGCCCAGTATAATGTGTGAGATCACATTCTGGGATATATACCCCCTGCTCCCACCTTGCCACTGGCTGAGTCCTTAGATGAGTGAGTATACTAACAGATGAATGGCACTTAACTTCAACATACCTCTCCACACATCAACTTACATACTCTCCCTCACCCCATTCTCTTCTGGTGTCAATCAAATCCAAATGGGAAAAAAAAACATGATGGAACATTTCCTAAGGTATTGACAAGCCCTATTTCTATCTCTTCAATTCCATTTTCAGCCATTTTTTGTTTCCCTTCTCTTCTCTCCCAATGGTACCTAGTTGCCATGACTGCAGGATGCCTTTCTGATCTCCCACTCAACCTTGCCCAATAGGCTAGTGCAAGTCTATCTCGCCTTAACTTCAATGGCCATTCCCCAGTTTCAACCTGCAGTGCCACAACAGCTGTTGACCTGAATGCCCCACTACACAATATCAAAGCTCTTGTCTGAATTCTGTCTAACCGTGTGAGATTTGTTTTGGCTGCCTCATCATAAAGAAAGCAACCGTTATCTGAAGATGATCTTATCAATGCCTGATACATATTCATCAATGTTTGCCTTTTCACACCCATATCCTGCCACTGCCCTCATTAAATTCAACACTTTCCTGCATTTTGTTTCAACATGCGCACAACAAAGTCTTCTGGGTATTGAAGTTTATTTCTCTCGCTCCAGGTATTATTCACCTACTCCCAAAAATAGGGGGTCACTGACGGTTCAGGAAATGGTGCAGATGGTGCACTTACATCTGCGTTCCCACAGTGCGTGATTTGGTTAATGGGTCGCTCAAGTGTACAAGCAGAGATTTTGCAGTAGGGAGATATGGCATCTACATAAATAGCTGGTTCCACCTCTAGGGGGCGACTATGAGCACTGAAACAGAAGAATGAATGGGGGTCAATGCAAGTTTTTCATAAAACTCCGGAAGAGAGAAGTCGTTTTTTTTTTATGGAAGACTCAATAGCATGACAACTGGTGCCAGTGCCAGCCCAAGTGGAAGTAGCAAATGCTGTAGACCAGGGGCTACGGTGCACATTTTAGGACATCCTCAGACCTCAACATCACTTTTCAGGCATCAGACAAAATGACATTGTTTCTCACGCAAAAATGCTTCAGGTCTCTGGAAAAACATGATCAAGTCTAAGATGAAGATGACTAAGCAGTCTCTGAGTCTTTTTGGAAATGATACTTCCCTATGGCCACTGAGTGATTTTGGCACTGATTGGCCACTTGATGGCACCATTTGAATTTCCAATATTCAAACAATTGTAACTCCTGTCTCTTTTGAGCTGGAGACTTGTATCCTACCTCACAAGGTGTCCCTCCTCATGACCAACTCTAATCCTTCAGAGCCATAATTTCCACCATTTTCAGCTTCCCACCATTTTGAATTTGTTTTTTAAAATTTTAAAGACATCTCCTACAGCATTCGACCCATCAACATGGAACTTGCATCACTTTTTTCAGGAGATCTACAAAAATGGATACAGTGGTACAGAGTACCTCCCTTTGGCTATTGCATGATTTTGGCATTGACTGGCCACTTGTTAAGTGGTTTAATATTAGCTGAGTGTGTTTGGACCCTGTGTATAGCTGCTTGCAGCTATTTATGTGTCTGAATCTATTTCCATGTGATCATTTTCACAGAGGAGGGTTCATCTAAATAGAATTGGGCCTGGCATAATGTATGGTTTGGGTGCACTTGACTGAAATAACTGATTTTGCTGTAGACATTTAGTATTTATCATTGACTACTTTAGAACATGTTTACATCAGTAGGTGTCCTGTGACAGTGCTTAGATTCTATAGGGAGCCATCAGCTGATCTCAAAGAGCTTTTGTATTGGCTAAAAAACTTGTATTCCAAGTTGTTGCCAAATTTTAGCAAAGGCAAGGCAGCTTTTCTTAGATTATTCTTTCCACCCTATAACACCAGTGGTAAGTTGATTTAAGAACTGGGGAGTTACACTTCATGGCCTAGGGTTGAATTTGCCTGGTCATCCCCACGTGTCTGGATATGGATGATTACAGCAAGGAAAATAATTCCCTTTATTAATTATTTATTTCAGGACACCAATAAAACCCAGCATTAGAGTTATCACTCATAAACGGAAAATGTAGAATTAAGGAAACAAAAATGGCCAAATACACATGCAAATTTCAGAGGTTTTTACATAATGAGAAACTATTGTTCTCGTCGTTGCGGTACAACTATTTCACGGTAGATGGCGGTATTTCACCTTCTAATTTCTTTGATTCCCTCAAAAACACATCAGGCTGATGAAAATTCAAATACTTTCATTCAAAAAATCTGCATGTCTTATTCAGGTATTACAGTTGTATTATTTTATCGTTGTAATTGATGGAAGGAAATATCATCTATTCTAATAAATTGATGGTTGTGTTATTAAATTGACTGAATTTCCCCAAGATATTTCTATTCTTTAACTTCACATAGCAAAAAGAAAACGCGCTATGTTCTCTTAATTGGTTCTTGCTATGTGTGATACTCTAGTTGCTTTTGTTGAATATGGCTGTTGAGAGGCAGGTCTACTATGTTTTTATGTTAAAAGAAAACATGGAAGATAGTGAAGACAATACTATGTTAAGTAAAACTACAGAAATGTGGCTAATTGGTTTGTAATTCTAAATTGCCAGTTTGAATCCTTAGTCGGACATTTCTGTGACACTATTGATTAAGGTCAAACTTCGATTGTGTATCATGTGTAAACCAGATATGGGCGTACAAAAAAAGCATGACAAACACTGTAGAAGGTACTTTGCCTGAAGAATTAATTAAATTGTAATATCAATATTTTCAATCTACTTTTAGCCCTCCATTTTAAAATTCATCCTCCACAAAAATGCGTCATTGAACGTAAAATCATATTCTAACATTGTAATAATGTATTTTGGATAGTATTAAGCATGAGCCAATGTCAAATTAATCCTGTCGTGTCCAATAAGAAAATTGGACACGACAGGAATGAGATATGGCGGGTCACGTGATGAGGGTATCCGTTTTGCCGAAGCCGCTGAACGGTCACATATAGCCACGTGACGCAGGTATCGGGGTGTCTGTGGAAAAAGAAACAGGTAAAATTCCGAGTGTCTCCCTTATTGTCTGGGCGAGGCAATTCGGCTAACTTTCGTACATTAAATAAGGGTCTAAGGGGTTTGGAATTTGTTCCGTTTCGACTTGGACGTTACTGAGGCCGTTCAGTCTTTTCGAAAGCTCGATTTCAGGTCTCCAGCCTGGTTTCTGGTCAGTATTATCGCCCGTTATTTGTTTTCGTTATTTGCGGCCTAGCGGCCTGGTGAGGGCCTCGGTGTCAAGTATGTAAGTTCCCCTGGCGATGGCGTTACGATGGTAAGGATAGTGAGTGATTGGCGGAGGCGAACGACTGGGCTGTTTTCTCAAACCCGAAACGAACATGGATACTAATCGGTCGGGTAAAGAGCAGCATTCGGACAAAGTGTAATTCTTGATATGTTGTTGCAGGGTGAAAATTTATCGATAGCCGGTTACTTATTTTTGTGAATATGGGGTTGAGTGCAATGGCTCCTCTATTGGCCATGAGGTGGTTAGGAGCGGAAGCAATAAAATAACGTTATTTAGGTTGTGATGGCTTTCTAAAACGAAATTACACGACGCTGCTGATATTGTTAGGAAAGAGCGATTCTGGAATTATTTCGTCAACTAGCTTGTAATTGGCCAAGAAGGAACAAGCAGTGAACGTGCAGCTACATCATTGGAGCCCGTGGCGTGCTGTGTAATAACAACAAAGCTATTTACGTGCCCAAATTATTTATTAATAATCAGTGTTTTGTGGTATGCATGTAGTTTGGCTTATTAACTACATTTTGGCAGCACGAGGCAATACATCAGTTTGGCTGAGGCGAACAAACTGGCTTGGATCGTTTAGCAGGGTGTGTGGGATGCGTAGTCAAATAGTAACGTTGCATCATTTGTGCGATATCTCCCATTTATGTCGCATCTTTAGTGGCTAGTTAGCTAAATGCTGTAGTAAATGTTCTGCCTGCCAACGCTATCGGGATATGCAACAGCTTGCTGGCCAACTGGCGGTAACGTTGGTTACTTTTGGCTCGAAGCGTTACATCAGTATTTCAAACAAAGTTTAGTTGTGAACACAGCGAAAATTACCTGTGTGACTGTACAATAGCCTGGCTATCGGAAGGCCTAACGTTAGCAAAGGTTTTTATTTTTAGATACGACTGTACAGAGCAGACAAATTCGTTGTTGTTGGACATTTTCCAAGCTGCAAATCCCTCTTGGGTTGAAGAGTATACAAAGCACTGTCGCTAGCTGGTTAACCATGCTGTGCACAAACTACTTATAACCTTAGCCAACAAACAGTGGTAGCTAGCAACCCGACACGTTGGTACTGTTAGTCGCAGCTTCATCTTCTCTTGTTGTGTATAGAAAATTTTAAAAAATGAACGAATGCTTGTCTAATGATCTAGACGGGAAGTTTTTTTCCTGGTAGTGCACTGTGTTCGTTTGTCATCGCTTCCTGCTTATCAACAATAACCTGTGGTACCCTCGCTGGCGTTCGTCTATGGCTTGTGTGTAGTAAGCCGTAGCTCGCTGCAAGTGGCACTGGCTAGTCCCATCGTTCCTTGCGTAAATTTTGACAAGCGTGGTTACCAAGTTAATTTCTTGCGGTCAGTTTCTTACCATTTAGGTTAGGTTATTCTACTAGCGATCAAATACAGTGAATATTTTATTTGACTAGACCGGAAACAAAACGGGCTCTAATGTGAAGTAAAAAAAATGAAACGCCTTGGCTGTGATTTTAACGAAAGTATAAAGACCGTGCAAAGGGGCAGTAATGACTTGCGTCTTTTGCGTGGTCTGGCACAGCTGTCAACCAACACCGAAAAGAGCACTTTTCGAAAAGGCGGGTTTGGTTTTTTTTTCGGGTCACCCAACGATGCCACGATTCGGGATCTCCTTTTCTGTCAAGAATTCTGACTAAAAGGGTTGCCACTTTATTACATTCTACCAATGCTGCTGTTTGAGACTGCGCGTGTTCTATTTTGTTTCTATTCTGTATTACCGTAGTTTAAACTCTGACCAAGCTCACGCGCAGGTATTCTCCATTTGCCTCTAATCAACATTATCAGTGATGGTTGCGTTGTTTTGATGGTTTGCTCTCCCCTCTCTCTCTCATATCTCTCCCCAGGTGTTATTCCTTTGTAAATACTGTTATTTGTATATACTGTAAATGATGACATCAGTGGGCAGCAGCCGTGCCCGGGGCAGCTGGGAGCAGACGCAGAACCAGACACAGAGCCAGACGGCGCACAAGCCCAGGCCGCAGGTACGTGCAGATTTGGACTTTGAGGGCACCTCTTTACCTTACGGGGCAGATTCTACGCTGTGCGCATGATTTGGCGCGCGTCTCGTTCGTTTAGGAGAAAACGCAAGCCGAGGAGAACCTCAGGCGTCGGCTTGGCGTGTGCAGCCTGGGGCGTGCGGGGTTTTCGGTGTGATGGTTGTGTTTGAGATTCTACACTCAATATTTCAGTGCACACCCCGCCCTGTGTGTTTCCAGAGAGACAGGGAACGTGCTGCTTTTCACTGTCACCTGACCGGTTAAGAGTTGATCTCACAGTTAGTTAACCGCAGAAAACCAGCAGCTCTCCAGACCCCGAGGCCTGTATCACAAAGCAGGATTGCTGAGTTAGCTGGATAACTGCACCAGGTTAAATGCTGAGTAAATCTGTTCTCACTGCAATCCATGTTCCAGATCTGGGAGGGTTCCGGGTTTTGCTCTGTGCAGTTATCTGACTGACTCTGCAATCCTGCTTCATCATACAGGCCTCTTGTCCAAGCAGCATTGCTTCAGGTGTCTGTTTTTGGGGGATGGAGGTTTTTGGAAGTGTAAATGGGTGAGGGGGTGGGGTATTTGGGGTTGCCGGGGGACTGTCAGAATAACGCACCCCCCCCCCCCCCCTCGTTGTTCTGGCAGGCCACAGCTGAGCAGATTCGACTCGCACAGATGATTTCGGACCACAACGACGCGGACTTTGAGGAGAAGGTCAAACAGGTAGGCCTTCCCCCCCCGCACCGTTTCGCCACCCCGTGTGGTCAGGGTGACCCGCGCCAGTGACCAAGCTCCCACCTAACTGGACTTTCCTCCTAAAACCTCTTTTCCTTCCTCCCTCTCTCTCTCTCTCTCTCTCCCCCTCCCACCCTCGCACTATCTTCCCCCTTTCTCTGTCTCTCTCTGGGTCTGTGCCAGAGCATGGAGCTTGCTTTTTCACTTCTGGGCTGAAGTGCAGAATACGTTTGTTTGAACGGATGATTGGACGTTCGAGTATCTCATTGCAATCGCACGCATAGAACATTACTTTCTTATTCTGCATGTCTTAGCTGGTCCAGCCACCCCATCCCTACATTTTAAATGCTAGAACTAAATAAGATGTAATGGAGGTTAGCTGAACATACCATGAGAGAGGTGGTCAGAGCAGCGAACGCTGCTATACGGTTCTCCTGTACCCGACCTGTAACTGCTTGCAAGGCTAATGTGCGCTGTGATGTAGATGGGCTGTAGTCGCCCTGCACACCCATAGGTTCTGCTCTACTCATGAAGTGATGTGGGGAGGGTTAGGGTTAGGGTCAGCCTCTCTCGGGGTCAGAGGACACTACCTGGCTCACCCAATCAGTGTCTCTGTTCTGGTGAGCAAAGTACCGGTTACAGGGTTACTGTCGTGCAGTTGGACCGGAAACTGCGCAGTCTGTGCAGAAACACACTTCAGAACTGCTACACACACACACACACACACCACATGCGCAGTCAGTCAAGGTTCACTCACTGTCCTGTCTCCCACGCCCCCTCCCCCCGCCCTTTTTCCAGTTGATCGACATCACAGGCAAAGACCAGGATGAGTCCATGATCGCACTGCATGACTGTAATGGGGACGTGAACAGAGCCATCAACGTGCTGCTGGAGGGCAGTCCTGACACTGTGAGTCCCGGGTCACGCGTTGGGAAATGTAGTCCGTTTCATCAGTGGGGCCTTGGGAATTGTAGTCTGTGTCATGGATGGGGTATTGGGTAATGTAGTGCGTGTCATGGGTGGGGTATTGGGGAATGTAGTCCGTGTAATGGGTGGAATATTGGGGAATGTTGTGTGCCATGTCACTTTTGTACGTTGCTTTGGATAAAAGCGCCTGCTAAATAAATGTAATGTAAATGTAATGTAGTGTCATGAGTGGGGTATTTGGGAATGTGGTCCGTTTCATGGGTGGGGTATTGGGGAATGTGGTCCGTTTCATGGATGGGGTATTGGGGAATGTAGTGCGTGTCATGGGTGGGGTATTGGGGAATGTGGTCCGTTTCATGGATGGGGTATTGGGGAATGTAGTGCGTGTCATGGGTGGTGTATTGGGGAATGTATTGCAGTTTTGAAGATGTTTAGGAGGGATGCCTTGCTTAGTTGCTGAATGGCTGCTGTAAATCGGTGTGAAAGACCTCAACTGATTTGAAAATAAAACCAAAGAAAAACAATGGCACCTTAGCTGTTTATTCGTTGTCTGCTGCATGAGGAAAATATCAGCCAAGCGTGTACAGATAATTAATTAATTGGGCCGATTATTGCAGGGTAATTGATATGTACGCAAACTAGGCTTGGTGCCAGCCCCGCTGTAGAGGCACTAACTGAATATAAGGGTGTGCTGTGGGTTGTGAAAGGTGGAGAGAGACAGGGAGACAGAGAGAGAGACAGACAGACAGACAGGCTGACAGACAGACAGACAGACAGAGAGAGACAGAATGACAGACAGAGAGGCAGACTGACAGACAGACAGAGACAGAGAGACAGACAGAGAGAGACAGACAGACAGACAGACAGACACAGAGAGTATCAGAGAGAGGCAGTGTGCTGTTGTGGTGTAGTTTGGAATGGCAGGGACAGGTTCTAGAGCAGAGCCGGGAGCAGCATTCCGTCTGCAGTCTGTAATACAGAGAGTCGTGTGTTCGGAGCGCGTCCTCGGGTGACCCTGATGCCTGCAGCGAAAGTAAACAAAATGGCCTCCTCCTCCCCTCCAGGATTCCTGGGAGATGGTGGGGAAGAAGAAGGGCGTGTCGGGGCCGAAGGAGAGCGGCCAGACAGAAGCCAACGAGGAGGGGAAGGAGAACAGGGAGCGCGGGAGCGAGCGGGACGGGGCGCGCCGGAGAGGGGGGGCCCCGCGCCGGGGCAGGGGTTCCAGCCGGGGACGGGAGTGTGAGTACAGGGGGGGGGGTTGAGGGGGAGGGGAGTTCATTGCACCCCACCGAAAAACACAAGGTAGACCCTTAGGAAGGGCACCATCTACAGAGCCTAGTCCTGAAGTGGACAGGACAGCTTATAGTGCCTTTATATATCGCAGGTCACAGCACCTGCAAACAACTTTTATTCTGTTCAGATTTTGAGATGGAACACACAACCCTCTGGTGCATACAGTGCAATTCAGTTTTATTTTTTTTCAAAGTTGATGCTGTTCACCTGCTGCCTCTAAACTTCCTGTCTCTCTCTCTCTCTCTCCCCCTCTGTGTCTCTCTCTCTCCCTCTGTCCCCCCCCTCCCCCCAGTCCGTGGGCAGGAGAATGGTTTGGACGGCGGGAAGGCCGGGGGCGTGTCGGGCCGGGGCACAGAGCGCGGTCGCCGCGGGAGAGGGAGAGGAAGAGGTAGGCCCCATGGGTCCCAGCGCCCCCTCCCACAGCCATCGTCCCCATGTGTGTGTCCAGCCCACCCCCCCCCCCCCCCCCCTTCTGTGTGCCAAGAGCTGAGCCGCCAGGCCTGCGGTCTGTCTGAAGAGCTCTACCAGGATGTATGGGGGCACTTGTTTGCCTTGTATTTGTGTGCTTTAGATGGTTTAACCCCTTTGAAGAGGATGTTTTTTTGGAACGTTTTTTTCAAAATTCGGAGTCCGTGTTCTAGAACTCCGTTGCTTTCAGTCGCCAGTAGTGACTGTGACATCAGCATTGGAATGTTCAGTTAAGAACATTCCGATCACACGTTTGTGATCTCGCCCCCTTAAAGGGTTAAATGCTCCAGCGGGCCATTCGACGGCCCCTGATAGGCTGTCCAGTCAGGGATCTGCCCCTAACCCTCCCGCCTTCCTGGCGTTAAAAGAGACAGAGAGGCCTCCTGACTGTGACCCTGCAGCCTCGTTGGGAAAGAGCCCGGAAGGCACCTCTTCCCCGGGCACGGTTTCACCTCCGCTTCCTCCGCCAAGTGATTCATTATCTGCTGCCAGGCGCCCCGTCCTGCAGTAATGAACGACCCGCTGAGCCTTTCAGTGATTACTCCTCATAACCACGGGAAGCCCTGCTCGAGCAAGATGCTGTGAAGTACAGCTGTAAGATGCTGAACTCTTCTGTAGCCCAGTCGGATCACAGTGCAATTGCATGATGACAGCAGCGGCGGGGTAATGGTTTGGAAACTGGGCTTATATCGAATGAAGGTTGCAGGTTCGACTCCCAGGTGAGGCTCTGCCATTTTGTCATTGAGCAAAGTACCTGGATTGGTTCATGTAGTCTCCCGTGTGTTTAAAAAAAAAAAAAAGAAAAAGAGAGAGCTGTTTAAGTAGCTATGGTTACAAGCATCTGAATGAGTGCCTGGATATTAATGTGTTTTAAAGAATTGTGTGTAAATGAATGAATTTAGAACTGGGTGAACAGTAAGTGGAGTGCCTTTTACTCTAGTGGTAATTTGCGAGAAATCCAAACGTGTGGTTTGTTTCTCTGCCTCCAGGGGGCGCTGGGCGGCGAGGCGGCAGGTTCTCGGCGCAGGGCATGGGGTAAGTCTGCACCCCCGCGCTCCTCTTCTCGAGCGGGGGGTGTCCGTCTCTCCGCCGCGCCACTTTCGCCCAGCGAAGCTCCTTCGCGTTGATTCCCCCCTCCCCCTCGTTTCAAAGAGCAGCACTACCCTCCCGCGCACGGGGCAGGGGAACGAGACCCGTTAACTGACCCGGAGAGCGTCCGGATTTGGCTCTGCCGCCTTCCTGAACACCACCACCGTTCAGGTGGTAACCCGGGCCATGTACAGCTATCCCACGATGCTCTCTTGTCCCTTTAATCACTATACAGTGAAGGACAAATTATCAAAATTTGTGACCGTCAGTCTAGATTTGCTCGGTGTCACCATAACTCCACGAAGGCATTTCTGTGTTCATCTTAAAGACACCCGCTTAGTTGTATACATGTACTGTGCGTTTGTATTCGTGTTTTGGACCACGCGTTGTTTAAAGAGACTTTAGCCCACCGGTAGAAGTGGTTGAAGAACCCTGCCATACACATTATTCTGAGTTGGTGTTGGTGGAGCACGTCTTGGAAGTATAAATGTGATTGTGGGCTGTGGGCTGTGGTCCAGCAGGCCAGCGTCGTGGAGGTTTGTGCTGCTCTTTGACTGGCGTATTGGGTGCGGTTGTCCTTACACTCTTTAAGTTTGGTTGAGGTGTCGAACCCAACCCTGGTCTTTGAGAGCCCCGGCGGCGAACATTCAGGGTGTGGCCATATTTCACAAATATCTCCTTGAGTAAATGTGAAGGATAACCCCATGTGTGAGTTACGTCGAGCCTACGTCTTTATTTTTGTTTGATAAAGCTATTTAAAGACTTCAGTTTGACTTGAATGTTGTTAAACTAGCTTAATTGTCCAACTCGAACGTTGTCGCATGTTATCATGTCAGAAAACTTTGTCTCTTTCCAATTTATCTGTTGCACATTTGGTAAAGCCCTTTTTAAACATTTGTATTAAGATATCTGAAGAAGACACCCTTGAGCAAGGTACAGTGACGGTACTTTTATGGACTTACTGAAAGTTTGATCATAGGAAACATTTTTGAAAGTTTTCGATTATAAGGGTTGCGGTTTTGTTTAATCAAGATATGTGTCATTTAACGTCACCCTTTTATATATATATATATATATATATGTATGTTCATAGAGAAAACTTGTGAAAGTTTGGCCGTTTAATTGCATGAGTTCTAAAGGTAATTTGGACCACGTTCAGTTTTCATTGGGGGTTAGAGGTGATGTGCTGGATAAGGGCTCTCCAGGACCAGGTTTGGGGGGTGGGGGGGGGGGGGGTTGCTGGCGGGTGCTTGGGTGTGATGTTTGTCGCGAGTATGCCTGTGTCTGGACTCTTTGCTTTTGACCGTTTGTGCTAAATGGGGGTTGGGGGATGGGGGGGCGGGGGCGGGGGCGGAGCGAGGCAGGGTACCACGTGACGTGAACCACTTGGTTGGCGTGAGCAAATCTCTGGTCACATGACCCTTTCGAACGCTGGTTGCCGCTAGTGTGCGTGAGCGCATTAATAGACTGTTGGAATCATTGTGCTATAGAGTGCTGCTTTACAGAACTGCCAGTCAAAATTGCCGTCTTTATTTTATTTTTTTACTCTTTGGAAAAGTGAGCAGTGACTCTGGATAAGAGGCAGAAGACAGAGCATACTTATTTAACAATGTTTGCCAGCCCTGACATGGTATGCAGGGTTTGTTTTAGTTTTTTTGTAGCCATTGCGGTCAGTTTACCAGTTGGGCTTTGTGTCGCACGATGTTAAAGGGTGGTGGCTTGTGGGTGTTGGAGGCGAGGAGGGTTTGGGTTGCTGTGGTGTGCGCTGTTGCAGAGGCTTGAATAACTGCGTCCTGTGCGTTTGGCTTTCGTTTGAAATTCACTAATCCTAAAAACCCGAGTGTTGTTTGAGGTGTACAAATGGACAGGCTTGTTATGTGAGCCTCTAACAGCTCTAATACCGGTGTGCTGTTTGTTTCCCGTCTCTGTCTCACACACACACACTCACACACGCAGACACACGCACGCCGTTCGCCTTCCTTCCTGCATGTGTTTGCCTCTGTTTTAATCCTGTGCTCTTCCGCCTTCTCCGCGAAGCTCACGCACTGTTTGGCAGTACCTTCGCCAGCGTCCGTTTGGTAATTGGATCTTTAGTAGTGCCGCAATCTGCCGCTTTGGGGGCATTCATGGACTTTCCAGACCGCCAGGGCCCGTTTCATACAGTACTGTGCAGTGCCCACATGCTCCGACGTGCTTCTCTCTGCAGTCGGCACATGCTAATCGGATGTTGCGCTGCTCATCTCCGTGCCTGTCAGTTTATGCAAATCTGCTAAGGGCTGCTAAAATTCTACCCTTTTCGGGTATTTATACGTCAGTGTGAATACTCCAACTGCTGAGCCGCACTTTCACAAATACTGATGTTAAACCAGCATTGTATGATTACGTATCAGTCTCTTTCCTGTGCACCCGCGAGCTCCTGAGCGTAGCTGTGTAATATAAGCTCAGCTGAAACGAACGTTACGGTATTTACAAAAGCATCTATCAGGACTGTTCAAGGAGCAGTGTAGCGGTTTCATTTTCTTGATCGCAGGGTACTTCCAGGGCCACACATGTACGCACGCATGCACGCAGGCATACACGCACACACGTGTACACGCGCACACACACTTGCTGTTCGGGCTGCTGTAACCGTTGCTGTTGTTTTTCCTCTAAAGCCAGATTGATAAGGGGGCCAGATATGATTGTACAGGAGAAGAGAGGTGAGTGGCCCATAAGCTGTGTGTCTTATCGCCCGGTGTGATGGGTGGGGTGGGGTTGGGGTGGGGTGGGGGTGGGGGGGGGGGGGGCAGGGTAATTACATTGTCATTACACAAATGTTTAAGGGCCGCATGGCAGCCGATGAATGGACACCATAGACGTAGTCACTTGCGATGACCCACTGGGGCTTTTCCCATTTGGGATCTGCGGCGAAATCCGAGTTCCCAGCTGCACGGTATACCGAAACTTCGGTACTTTTTCAGTACTTAAAAAAATAAATAAATAACTGTTTGGTATTAGAATTTTCCGATGTTCGGTACTTTTAGGTGAAATGTAAAAGCCAGGGAAATGTGTCTCGCGCATTACTGATTGAGAGGATGAAAGGTGTAATTGGTCTGAATCTTCGCTAGATGGCAGTAGCAACTAAGGTAGCCAAGTCAGGCGCTTGTGCATTCAACCTCGTTGATACAGTGCAAGCTTCTAGCGAGAGAGAGACTGAGAAGTAATGCCTCTGGCATGTTTAATTTTTGAAATATATTTAATATATTTTTCTATTGTTTAGTATTCTAACGCTATAGGCCTATGCTTATTAATTTGTTGATGAGCAGGCTTCGACTTAAAGGTTGTTAATAAACCAGGTTGTTAATAAACTGTGAATTTGAAAATGAGGTCAACCCTTGTGGACATTACGTTTCTGATCTATTAAGGTCATTTCAGTATCCTTCGGTACAGAATATCGAATCGGTATCGTTTAAATTTCAAGTACCGTTTCAGTATCAAGTATCGTGATACTAAACCTGGTGTCGGTATCAAAGTCAAAATTTTGGTATCGTGACAACATCCCAGCTTCCAGCAACCGTCCTTTTCTAGCGCACCGGGGTTACGCCGGTCGCCCGGGTTACGCCCGTCGCCCGGGTTACGCCGGTCGCCCGGGTTACGCCGGTCACCCGGGGCTCAGAAAGCTGGTCCGTCTGGGTAGGCTGGAGCTCCGCCCACATTTTGGGCCACGTTGTCAACGGCAGTGTTCCGTTAAGCCTAATTGGCTCTCCCATCACCAGGCAGTGAGACTGACAGGGGTGGTGGGCGGGGGGTGAGGGGGGGTGGGTATATGTACGAAAGACTGTGTGAATGGGTGTCTGAGTGTATTGATTATGATTATATGTCTGTTTTTGGGAGGGGGGGGTGGGTCCCTGTTGTGTATTGGTCTTTCTGTCTCTGGTTAAAATGAGTTTCGGGCTGAGTCTGTTAGTGCTGGCTCAGTGACCGTGGCGGGCCAGGTTAGGTTAATATGCACCCCCACCTCACCCCGTATCCCCTTCCATGCAGTCTTCAGAAATGTATAACAGATTTTAGCTTGGGGTTTTTTTTAAATTGATTTTATTAATTTCCCCTCCTGGCCCAGATGTTAATTCAGGAAATGTTCAGTTCCCCCCCTTCCCCTCCCTTTCAGATTCTAATTGAGGATCGGCTCCCCTGTAATGCCTCAAGCTTACACTGAGATATTTATTTCAGATGTTGATTCAGGAAGTGTGATCCCCAACCTCGCCCCCCCCCCCCCCTCCCAGACTACACTCGTCTGGCCCGCCCCTTTCAGATATTCAGCTGATGCTGATTGGCTCCCCTAAGTGCCCCTCGCCTGATTGGCTGCCTCTCTCCCTCCAGGACCTTTAACCCTGCGGACTATGCTGAGCCGGCCCAGGCAGAGGAGAACTACGGAGGGGGCGGGACCTGGAGCAACACGGGGAACCTGGAGCCTGAAGACGGAACCAGTTAGTGTCTGCCTGTCTGCCTGTCTGTCTTCCAGCCTGTCTGCCTGCCTGCCTGTCTGTCTGCCTGTCTGCCTGTCTGCCTGTCTGTCTGCCTGCCTGTCTGTCTGTCTGCCTGTCTGTCTTCCAGCCTGTCTGCCTGCCTGTCTGTCTGTCTGTCTGCCTGCCTGTCTGCCTGTCTGTCTGTCTGCCTGCCTGCCTGTCTGCCTGTCTGCCTGTCTGCCTGTCTGCCTGTCTGCCTGTCTGCCTGCCTGTCTGCCTGTCTGCCTGCCAGCCTGTCTGCCTGACACTGTCACCTCCCATGTTTACCTGTCTTTGTGTGTGCGTCTGCCTGGGTTTGCTTTATTTAGGAAGCTGAGCGGAGTCTGTCTGTGTCTTTGTGTGGTGCGGTCTGTGTCTCTGTGTGTCGGTGTGCTGAAGCGGGTGTGCGGCTCCCGGGTCCCGTGTCCTGCATCGCGGCGAGCCCCACTCCAGCGTTCTTTCTGTTCGCTGCGCGTCGTTACCACGGTTTCACTTCAGACCGCGGCGCACAGCTTGAGTTACCCGCCGGCCATGTCAAACGTGGTTCGGCTCTGTCGCTCCTGACCCATAGTCTGTGTGCGTGTGCGTGTGCGTGTGCGTGTGCGTGTGCGTGTGCGTGTGCGTGTGCGTGTGTGTCTGTGTGTGTGTGTGTGTGAGAGGTGTGGTGAGGGAGGGTTGGGTGTATGTGTGTGTGCGTGTGCGTGTGTGCGTGTGTGGTGAGGGAGGGTCGGGTACGTGTGTGTGTGTGTGTGCGTGTGTGTGAGGTGAGGTGAGGGAGGGTCGGGTGTGTGTGTGTGTGCGTGTGTGTGTATGTGGTGAGGTGAGGGAGGGTCGGGTGTGCCGTGGTGTGTGTGTGTGTGTGTGTGTGTGGTGAGGTGAGGGAGGGTCGGGTGTGCCGTGTGCCGTGTGTGTGTGTGTGTGTGTGTGTGTGTGTGTGTGTGTGTGTGTGTGTGTGTGTGTGTGTGGTGTGTGAGTGTGTGTGTGTGTGTGTGTGTGTGTGTGTGTGTGTGTGTGTGTGTGTGTGTGTGTGTGTGAGTGGGTGTTGTGTGTGTGTGTGTGTGTGTGTGGTGAGGTGAGGGAGGGTCGGGTGTGCCGTGTGTTGATCAGCCTGTCCTCCTCTCCTTCCAGGGCTCGAGTTCTCTGGGGTGGAGGGGACGAATTACCCCAGAAAATTCGACTCTGCCCCCGGTACGACTCTCACCCCGTCTGAGTTCCCAGGGAGAGACCTCCTTTATTTTATTTTCTCTCTGATTCTCCACCTGTCCTGTGCGGAGGTTAAGGAGTACACTGTATGACCGAAAGTATCTGAACAGACTTGTTTTTCATGGTTTGGGCTAGGCTTCTTCGTTCCACTGAAGGCAAATTGTAATGCTACAGCATACAATCACATTCTAGATGATTCTGTGCTTCCCCAACAGTTTGGGGAACGCCCTTTCCTGTTTCAGCATGACAGTGCCCACGGGCACGCAATGAGGTCCATATAAAAATGGTTTTGTTGAGATCGGTGTGGAAGAACCTGCATAGAGCCACGACCTCAATCCCATACAACACCTTCGGGATCAGTTGGAAAGCCAACTGCAAAGCCAGGCCTAATCACCAAATCAGTGTCAAACCTCACGAATGCTCTTCTGTTTGAATGTAAGCAAATTCCTGCAGCAATGCTCCAACATGTAGTGTAAAGTCTTCCTAGAAGAGTGGAGGTTGTTATAGCACCAAAGGGTGGACCAACTCCTTATCAATGCCCATCATTTTGGAGGACACGTTTGATGCCTGGTATCCACATACCTTTGGCCGTGTAGTGTACCTGCGGATGTGTTGAGCTTCATACGTACTGTATTGCTGCAGGGAGGCACACAGTGGCTCTTTCACAACCAGATTATCTTCGGCCCACTGGAGACCATCTGTCTGGGTCTCGAATAATGTCCCGTGAAGTCAAAAGACGTCATAAATACTACGACTGATTTCCGCATGAACGTCAAACGACCTTTCATTTGGCAAGCCAGCGAAAACGTAATTAAATTATGGCCTGTGTGAGACATCTTGCTGGTTTTCTTTTGAGTATGAATAGGTTGCAGTCATTCTCATTGGTTGAAGGGGTGAGCGGGTGTGTTTTGGGCAGCCTGTGATTGGTGCGTCTTTTGGTCTCCTTGTGTCTCCAGGAGCCTGGAGGACAGCGACGGAGGAGTGGGGTACGGAGGACTGGAATGAGGACGTGAGTATCGGGACAGTTGTTGTTGTTTTTTTGGGAGCGTCGGACTCCGGACAGCGAGGGCTGCAGTGTCTGCTGGTGCATTCTGCTTTGGCTTTTAAGTTATTACTTTAAGTGTTCTGTTTGGCTAAAGAGTCCGCACACCTAAATTAGTTTCTGCTTAAAAGAAAAGAACACAAATCTGAAGACTCTATGGCCTTTCACTACTTGAGTTTGGCACCCCTGGTTTACGTGGAAGATGTTCCTAGACTTGAAATCCCACCAAGGAACGATGCATTGTTAATAGACCACAGGAGTAACCATGACAACTATATCATAGTTACCTGAGCGGCCAGAAACCCCATAAATTAGCATCCGGTTTATAAGCTGTGCTGGAAAATAAGAACAATCTGCTACTGTAATTATTTTAGCACACAAATGGAGTGGTCTTAGTTTTAGAGTTTGGGCTCCTGCTGATTTAGGGTGTGGTCTCTGGGTTTGGGCGTGCGGTCTCTGGGTTTGGGGGTGCGGTTTCTGGGTTTGAGGGTGTGGGCTCTGGGTTCGAGAGTGGTGTCTGGGTTTGGGGGTGTGGCCTCTGGTTTGGGGGTGTTGTCTCTAGGTTTGGGCATGTGGTGTCTGGGTTTGGGGGTGCGGTCACTGGTTTGGGGGTGTGGTCTCTGGGTTTGAGTGGTGTCTGGGTTTGGGGGTGTGGCCTCTGGTTTGGGGTGTTGTCTCTAGGTTTGGGGGTGCGGTGTCTGGGTTTGGGGGTGCGGTCTCTGGGTTTGAGGGTGTGGTCTCTGGGTTCGAGGTGTGACTCTGGGTTTGGGGTGTGGTCTCTGGGTTTGGGGGTGTGGTCTCTGGGTTTGGGAGCGTGGTCTCACAGTTTTGGGTGTGTCCTCTCTCTGCAGTTAACAGAGACAAAAATCTTCACAGCCTCCAGCGTGGCCTCCATGCCCCTCCCACAGGAGAACGTCACCATCACTGCAGGACAAAGGTGAGCCACACACACCCTATACACACCCCATACACACACACCACATACCCCCACCCATAGTGCCACACCCATCCCACCGGTACCCATACACACACCACAAACACACAAACCACACCACTCCCCAACACCCATACACACACACACACACCACATACCCGCATGCACCACCGTACGCTCCCCATCATCACACACACCCCCCGTACGCCATGCACACCCCACTGAGGTAACGAAATAAAAACTGCTTGTTTACCTGAGCCCAGCTGACCCGCTGAAGTGCAGACGCACTGCTGGTTCTCTCGCCTGTTTAGCCGCTAGCCTGCTACACGTTCGGCTCCATCAGCGGCCTCCTTTAGCAGAGTGGGGAGGGTCGGAGCTCCCCGAATCTTCCAGGACCCCCCACTTTTTATTGTGGAGCGCCGGCAGGGGCCCCTGCGATTTTTCGTTATCCGTCTGTCACCCCCCCTCCCACCATCTTCTAGAATCGACCTGGCGGTCCTGCTGGGGAAGACGCCCCCGTCGTCGTCCTCGGAGACGGAAGCCGCCGCCGCCGCCGCCGCCGCCCCCGCCCCCCTGGAGCCGCCCCAGCCCCCCTCCCTGTCCCAGGCGCTGGTGTTCAGTAACTCCAAGCAAGGAGCCCCGCTGTCGCAACCCCCCTCCAGCACCCCCTACGCCCAACACAGCATGGTGAGTGACTGACTGACTGACTGACTGACTGACTGTCTGTATCTGTGTCTGTGTCTTTACACGGGCTTGGCTTCCGTCCCAGTTCCCACAGTTCAGCACTAGGCGAACATGGACCTGTGGAAAGCCAGAGTGGGGTTGGGGGTGTTGTTAGATCACAGAAATCAACAATTGACAACAATCAGAATCTGAATTACTGCTGATTTTAAAATAAATAATTAAATAAAAAAACAATATTTGCATAGGCTCTGAAGGATGCTTTTTAGTAGTGTGTGCGTTCCACCTCTCTCTCTCATTCCGCTCATTCTGTGGCACACCCTGTACTCCCATTCATTGTTTTAATAATCCCTCCCCCTCCCTCTTCTCTCCTCCCTCCTTCCCCCTTTTTCCCTCTCTTCCCCCTCTCTCTCTCTCTCTCCCTCCCTCCCCCTGTCTCTCTCCTCTCTCCTCTCTCCTCTATCCTCTCTCCTTTCCCTCTATCCTCTCCCCTCTCACCCTCTCATATCCAGGCCAGTATGCTGAGTAAGAGCTTCGCCGAGGTGGGGGACCCCAAGGGGGGCAGCGGCGGGACGACGAGCGGCTCTCAGTTCCTGGAGCAGTTCAAGACGGCCCAGGCGCTGGCCCAGCTGGCCGCCCAGCACTCCCAGCCGGGCCCCCAGAACCCGGCAGCCTCCGCCTCCTCCTCCTGGGACACCAGCCCCCCCTCCCTGGGGCAGTACGGTGAGGGAGCCATGTGCCGGCGGGGGGGGCAGGGGGGTTTTGGGGCAGGGGCAGGATGAAGATCTAGACAGAGGCCTGGTTTTGTCCCTCATTCACCATCACGTTCTACCTGGTTCAGTGATAGACAGAATTAAAGTGCAGGGGGAAGTGGGATTCGGGTGCACGTTTGTGTCAGATGGAAGTTAAAGCATTCATGGAGTGAAAGGGAAGTTTGAGACGTACTTGAATCTAGCCCATGGTGACAAACGGCAGTTTTTTTAACTCGAGCGTTCTGGAATGACCCCTTTACATTCTAGAATGCAAGCTAAAACCACCTTTATTTATAAAGCGCGTTTTAAACTGACGTTGACCGAGGCGCTGTACGACTTCAGTAAATTTAGAAAAAACAGACGGGGGGGATACCGAAACGTTACACAAAGGCAGTACACCACGATGAAGAGGACCTCAACTGGGTTCCAAGGTCCCGGAGAAAAGCTCGGCTTTCAGCCCAAATTTTGAAGGGTCAGTAGAGGGGGGGGCAGACCTAACTTACCCAACTTAGGACTACATTTGAAGTGCAGAGTAATCGTGGTAGTACCTCGAGCAATAGCGACACGCGTTCAGGTTTTCCGGAACGTTCCGAAGAGCCGCCGAGCTGGCGGGCCTCGTGCGCCGCCCGTTGGCGCGGCTTCGCAGCGGAGCGCGCTAGCGTCCGTTTGATAGCGGCCGCGAGTGAGATGTTCGCTCCTCCTTCGTCGACCCCGCTGGCTGTGTAACTTCAGGTGACCCGAGATATCCAAGGTAACCATGCAAGGTGATAATTACCTGGTTGCGCTCCTGAGCGCAGAACCAATGAACCGCTGACTCGAGCCGAAAGCTGGCCGCGTCGGAAAACGTGACGGAAGACGAAGACTTTGGTCGTCTCGTTCTCCTTTTCGTGCAAGGAGGGTGAAATTTTCTTTCTGTTCCTTGTGCAAAAAAAATCACTTGTGCCGGAAACTTTTTACAGTCTAACCAGGGAGTCCGTTCCAGGAGTTTGAACTGCAGTGCCTCCACTAACATGTTTTAGTCGTCGTCAGGGACGGGTGGGGTGAATACACCGAAGGAGTAGTTCTTGGGGTACTGAAATTTGGGACCCAAAATATTTCATTCATGGGATTTTTTAATATTATGTCAACAGTGGCCTATAGTGGTATATAATATACATGTAATGGTATGAAAGCATTTAAGAGGAATTAAAATCGGATATTGAGCATTGGTATTATGGAGGAAGAGAAGGTGTTGACAGAACCCCCTCCTGTCCCGTCTCCAGATTTGAAGTCCCAGCCAGAGTCGGGGGTCCACTCCTCCTTCACCAAACGCCAGCCCTACCAGCCCACCGCCCCCTCCGGCTCCTCCATGATGGACGCCTTCCTGCAGGACAAAGGCCCCGCCTCCTCGTCCCCGGCCCCCTCCTCCCTGCCCCCGCCGGCCGCGCCCGCCCCCCTTCCGCCCCCCTCCTCGCCCCTCTCCAAACCAATCGCCCCCGTCCCGGCCCCGGCCCCGGCCCCCGCCCCCGTCCCGGGACAGCAGGTGTCCCCCGGCTCCTCGGACCTGCAGTCCTCCAGCCCCCAGCCCCTGCAGCAGCACAAGCTAAAACCACAGAAGAAGAGGACCTCCATCACCACCAAGGTAGAGCCTTCGGTGGAGGACTCTGGGGTGAATCGCCATTGGTTTCATGGTTGGACTTTCTGTTAAGCTAACTGCTAGGGCTAGGTTTAGGGTTAGGGTTAGGGTTTGATGGGCATTACAATGTTAGGAATTGTAACTGTGCCTCCTGATTAACCTGGGCTCTGTTTCACGAAGCAGGATTACTGAGTTGGCTGGATAACTGCACAGTAAGCCTAGAACCCTCCCAAATCTGGAACATGGACTGAAATTTGGGACCCAAATTAAGGTTAAGAGAGCTGTTCTGGGTTTTACTCGGCATAGTTATGGTTATCGGTAATCCTGTTTCGTGAAATGCCCTCCCCCCAGTATAATCCAAACCCTTTTACTGGACGAGAGCGTGTGTGCCCTCTAAGCCGATTGGTCTGTTTCTCTCCCTGCAGATCCCGGCGCTGGCGGTAGAGATGCCCGGCTCGGCCGACATCACGGGTTTGAATCTGCAGTTTGGCGCTTTGCAGTTCGGTTCTGAGCCGGTGCTGCCCGAGTACGACTCCACGCCGGCGACCAGCGCGCCCGGCAACCAGGTCCAGAACAGCCTTTACACGAGCGCAAGCAGGTAGGCCCCGCCCTCTGCCTTCCCATGAGCCCCTGCTTCACTCCTCATGACTTCCATCAGGTAGAGAACTGGAGAACTGGCTCAAATACTTTATTTAAAAATGCTTTACTGCAAGATGCCACTAATACCCCTTCAGGTTACAATAAGCAGAATGTAAACGCGATTTTCACCAGTGTTGAGAACTGAAAGCACCATTTTCACCAGTGTTAAGAACTGAAAGCACCATTTTCACCGGTGTTGAGAACTGAAAGCACCATTTTCACCAGTGTTGAGAACTGAAGCACATACTTTCCACCAGTGTTGAGAACTGAAAGCACCATTTTCACCAGTGTTAAGAACTGAAAGCACCATTTTCACCGGTGTTGAGAACTGAAAGCACCATTTTCACCAGTGTTGAGAACTGAAAGCACCATTTTCACCAGTGTTGAGAACTGAAAGCACCATTTTCACCAGTGTTGAGAACTGAAAGCACCATTTTCACCAGTGTTGAGAACCGAAAGCACCATTTTCACCAGTGTTGAGAACAGAAAGCACCATTTTCACCAGTGTTGAGAACTGAAAGCACCATTTTCACCAGTGTTGAGAACCGAAAGCACCATTTCACCGTGTTGAGAACCGAAAGCACATTTCACCGTGTTGAGAACGAAGCACCATTTTCACCAGTGTTGAGAACTGAAAGCACCATTTTCACCAGTGTTGAGAACTGAAAGCACCATTTTCACCAGTGTTGAGAACAGAAATCACTGTCCACTTGTTGACTGAGGGACGCTGTATTGACACCACCTCTTCCTCCCTGTCCCCACCCCCCCCCCTCCTCTCTCTCCCAGCGAATCGGCGCCCTCCATCCCCAACCCCAGCCAGGACCAAGCGTATCAGGGCGGCGGCCTCCCCGGGGGCGGGCCCTCGTACCCCCCTCAGGCGGGGTCGGCGGGAGGGGCGGGCCAGCCCGCGCTGTACGAGCAGAGGGCCACGCAGACGCGGCGCTACCCCCCCTCCGTCTCCTCCTCCCCACAGAAGGACATGCAGCCCAGCAAGGTGGGTGCACCCCCCCCCACTTCGGTTTGAACCGGTTTTGATCCTCAGTGCGATTCATAACGGCTTTCGCACCGTCCAGCAGCTCTGCTACTCGTAACCGCGGGCAACCGATGGCCCGCCAAGCAGCCATTGGCCGCTGATGGGAAAACTGCTAATGTAACCGTTCTAAGGACAGAAGTATTAAAATGAAACATTGCACACCTTTTCTTTGTGTGCTGTTAACTCTGAATTTGGACAAAGAATGTGTCTCCTTCCCTCACGAATATAACGATGTTTTGCTCTGACAGAACGGGTTCGGCTCGATGCAGACGACGCAGTCGGTGGAAGGTGAGTTGCCGTCGGCGGCCGAGCCCGCGTTCGCCCCGGCGCCCCTGAGCTGTCGAGCCGGCGCAGAAAAATCGATGAAGGATTTTCCAGAAAATGTCTCGTTAAAAGGCTTCGTCACTGAGTCTTAATGAAAGTGAGCGTCGGCTCACGGCCTGGTTATTTTTACATTACATTACATTACAGGCATTTAGCAGACGCTCTTATCCAGAGCGACTTACACAACTTTTACACGGCATTTTACATTGTATCCATTTATACAGCTGGATATATACTGAAGCAATGCAGGTTAAGTACCTTGCTCGAGGGCACAACGGCAGTGTCCTACCTGGGAATCGAACCTGCGACCTTTCGGTTACAAGCCCAGTTCCTTACGCACTGTGCTACGCTGCCGCCATTCACTCCAGTGTGGCTCGTGCGCCAGCGGGCGGCCGTAACGCGGCCGATTTATCGACGTCTTAGCGCCGTGCGCCCCGCTGAACGGCTACGCTTCCCCAGAGAACGGCTCCAGGGGCCCGGTGGAATGTTCTGAGTGTACCTGTGTGTAGGTGCAGGATCCAGCCTCTTTCTCGCCCCTCCCCCCCTCGCCCCGCCCCCCCCCCCCAGCCGCAGCAGGTTCTGCGGTCCCCGCGAAGCCGGTCTCCGACCCGTCCGCCCCGGCTTCGGCGTCCGCCATGGCCTCTTTGACGGACAGCGCGGCCGGCCCCGCCTCTCTGATGACCGTGTCCAATCAGACGCCGCTCGGCACCTTGGGCCACGCCGAGGACTTGCCCCCTAACTCCGTCACCCAGCCCCAGCACAAGTAAGGCCACGCCCCCATAGACAAACAGGAGGGGGGTGGGGGTGGGGGGGGTCTGAAGCAGGGGTCGGGAACCCTGTTCTTGGAAGGTTGCATATTTTAATGGGCCATAAATAGGAATTGTGCTCTTAATTGTTCCATTAGCCTTTTCATTTACATTACAAGGCCAAAAGTATGTGGACACCTGACATCCAACATCTCGTCCAAAATTATGGACATTAATATGCAGTTGGTTCACCCTTTGCTGCTGTAACTACCTCCACTCTTCTGGGAAGGCTTTATACTAGATGTTGGAGCGTTGCTGCAGGGATTTGCTTCCTTTCAGCCAGAAGAGCATTAGTGAGGTCGGACACTGATTGGGTGATTGGGCCTGGCTCGCTGTTGGCTTTCCAATTGATCCCAAAGGTGTTGGATGGGGTTGTGGTCAGGGCTATGCAGGCCAGTCAAGTTCTTCCACACCGATCTCAACAAAACCATTTCTGTGTGGACGTAACTGCTCGGGGGCATTGCCATGCTGAAACAGGAAAAGGCCTTCCCCAAAACTGTTGGGGAAGCACAGAATCGTCTAGAATGTGGTTGTATGCAGTAGCACTAAGATTTTCCTTCACTGGACTAAGGGGCTGAGCCCAAACCATGAAAAACAGCCCCAGACCAAGGGGTGTCCAGATACTTTTGGTCATATTGTGGGCATGATGTGATATTTTGCTTATTCATTCTGAGGAGCTCATGACTGACAGCTTAGGACTGTTTGACTTGTCCCTGTATGGATGTTTTGCTGCAGTGCTGCCCGACCCTGTTCCTGGAAATCGGCCGTCCTGTAGGTTTTCATTCCAACCCTAATTTGGCACACCTGATTATACTAATTGGCATCTCGGCAACGCCTGTAGCTGTTGAACGAGGTGTGCTTTGGTAGGGTTGGAGTGAAGAACACAGAAAGGTAGATCTCCAGGAGCAGGGTTGGGTAGCCCTGGCCTACAGGACAGTAGATCTCCAGGAGCAGGGTTGGGTAGCCCTGGCCTACAGGACAGTAGATTTCCAGGAGCAGGGTTGGGTAGCCCTGGCCTACAGGACAGTAGATTTCCAGGAGCAGGGTTGGGTAGCCCTGGCCTACAGGACAGTAGATCTCCAGGAGAAGGGTTGGGTAGCCCTGGCCTACAGGACAGTAGATCTCCAGGAGCAGGGTTGGGTAGCCCTGGCCTACAGGACAGTAGATCTCCAGAAGCAGGGTTGGGTAGCCCGGCCTACAGGACAGTAGATCTCCAGGAGCAGGGTTGGGTAGCCCTGGCCTACAGGACAGTAGATCTCCAGGAGCAGGGTTGGGTAGCCCTGGCCTACAGGACAGTAGATCTCCAGGAGCAGGGTTGGGTAGCCCTGGCCTACAGGACAGTAGATCTCCAGGAGCAGGGTTGGGTAGCCCTGGCCTACAGGACAGTAGATCTCCAGGAGCAGGGTTGGGTAGCCCTGGCCTACAGGACAGTAGATTTCCAGGAGCAGGGTTGGGTAGCCCTGGCCTACAGGACAGTAGATTTCCAGGAGCAGGGTTGGGTAGCCCTGGCCTACAGGACAGTAGATCTCCAGGAGCAGGGTTGGGTAGCCCTGGCCTACAGGACAGTAGATCTCCAGGAGCAGGGTTGGGTAGCCCTGGCCTACAGGACAGTAGATCTCCAGGAGCAGGGTTGGGTAGCCCTGGCCTACAGGACAGTAGATCTCCAGGAGCAGGGTTGGGTAGCCCTGTTTTGCTGTGATGAAATCTGCGAGTGAATCGGTGTTGATGTACACAGCTAATTGCACTAGTTGAGTAAGTATTGGGAACAGGTTGACCTGACAAAGAACCCTGAACAAAAGAAAGTAAAGGACTATACGTTTATTTATTTTCTTCTCCTCCTCCTCCTCCCTCCCTCCCTCCTTCCTCCCCCCCTCCCCCCCCAGTGCACTCTCCACACAGCCGAACAGTCTCGCCCCCTCCTCCACGGTCCGGACGTCTAACTCCACGTTACTGGTGAGTCCATGAAACGGGCCCCATTTTAAACTTCCCGCGAGATGGAGATTCCTCTTTGTGTGGCTGTCTGTCCAATGCCACCCACTTAAATTCTCTGTTATTGGTCTCAGTTTGGTTTTCCGTGTTACTCCACACGTATTTGATGAGTTAAAGCAGCTAATTAGTTATCTCCCCTCACACAGTTACTTTGAAACAAGTTGCTGTTTAACCCTTTGAAGAGGAGGTTTTCGAGAATTTTTTTACCCCCCAAAATTCGATGCGTTCTAGAACTCCATTGCTATCAATTAGCAGAAATTGTGACATCAGCATTAGAATGTTCAGTTCAGAACATTCTAATCACATATTTGTGACCTCACACGTTAAAGATTTGAAACCTGCAAGTCCCTGCATCTCAAGAGTGGGCATCAGTTTTACCACTGGAATAAAAAAGGTAATTTTAATGTTATTTATGTCTTTTTTTTCTGCTTTCTCTTCAGCACTCTGGTGTGGACGGCGACCCCGGCCTGCACTCCTTCCCCTCGTCCGTGGCCTCTTCCTCGGTCGCCTCCTCCTCCTCGGTGTCGGCGTCGGCCTCCCTCAGCGGCCCGCCCCCCTCGGTCACCACGGCGCCGGCGCCGGCCGGCCTGGGCCCGGTCAGCGGCCTGGCCATCGGGCTCAGCAGCGCCGGCTCCATGGGCCCCCCCGCCTCCTCGGCCGCCGCCTCCTCGGCCGCTCCCCCCTCCTCCTCCACCTCCTCGTCACGCGCCTCGGCGGCCTCGTCAGGTAGGGCCACGCCCTCGACGCAAACCACACCCCCCAGGGTCCCTCGCTTTCTGAAAAAAACCATTTAAGAACCGGGAAAAGTCTTGATTGTGGTCCAGTTATTATTTTTCCACTGTCCCAGGAAAAAAAAAACATCATAGAAAAAATTTAATAAATTATAATGGAAGGAAGCAAATTTTTTGGGTTCATTGCTGACCTGCTAGCTTGCTTGCTCTTGCTCACGATTCTGAGCGAACATCTCCATCCTCAGCTCTGATCTTGGAGGGCTTACCACAGATACTTTGCCCTAACTAGATTGTCAGGTTTTCCATCTCCATACCATTGAAGCTGAAACTTTGATGCACCTTAAGAATATTTATGAAGGCTGTTGCCAGGTACAGCACTGCGGCAGTGGGTGTTTTGTTTTGAACCTCCTGTAGTAGGAGAAGGGGGCAGAATGATTGCAGGAGCGGGTAATCTGGTTAGTCTACAGAATCTCTGTTAACCGCTAATGGGGTGGGGGAAAATATGGAATCCATTTCTTTTCTTGCTTGAAGTATAATCAGACTGAACGGGTGGGTCTTTTTTGGTTGCGTAGAGCTGTTACTCTTTACCTGGAAAGAGTACCTGGTTAATATTTGCATCGCGTGTAAATAATCTGGTCTGCGGTTAAGGATGATTCTGTTCTCCAGCGAAGCTGTAGCTTCTAGAACGTCATCGTTTCTCTCTCTCCTGGTCTCCCCCATCCCCCCCCCTCCCCCCCATGCAGGGAAAGCACCCCCAAACCTGCCTCCTGGAGTGCCCCCCCTCCTCCCCAACCCTTACATCATGGCCCCTGGACTCCTGCATGCCTATCCGGTGAGTACGACCCCCCCCTCCCCCCACCCCCCCTCGTCTGGTCTCACCTGCGCACACTAAAACGTAGGGTCTCACCTGTTTTAAACGGGGTGATGAGGTTTCGCATTCATAAAAGGGGTTCACCGTGGCAACTGCAGAAAATGTAGAATGTTTTTGGTGGCGGGACAAGGGGAGGACCTCAGTGGACGTTAGTTTTGCGAGTAGATTCCACGCGCCTGTTAGTTGCCGTTTTTTTACCCGTGTATGCAGTTGCCCGAGTGCGGAACGGCTTGGTCGGGTCATGTGGTCGGACCCAGGGGCCCCTGGGTATTCGAGTCCAGGCTCGTGCGACCTGCGCTCGTAACGCCAGAGTTATCGCCCCGTCGTTTTACATCGTCTGTTCGTTCCGTTGCGTTAGCTTAGCAAGGCTCTCTTATCCAGAGTGACGTGGCGATGTAGGAGAGCGTAAGCGCATTCGCTTACGCTTACGGCAGCGCCGGTCCTGGCTAACAGCGCTCCCACACCGGGCCGGAGCACGGCTGTGGGCGCTCGACCAGCTAGCGGCTAGCCAGGAAGCGAAACGCAGGTCCCGCTAACGCTACGTCCTCACGCGCTCGGAAAAGCCAGGCATCGGAAAGAAAGGTGCCGACTTGTAGCTCTGAACGTGCCGGTGGAATTTGCCTGAATTTGGGTAGAGTGCTGAACACGCCTAAAAGCCGTTTGGGTAAAAACGTGACACCGCAGGCAAAGCATCCGGTCCGACTGGTCGAGAGTTCTTAACCGCTTTTCCCGCCTTTTTTCCGGGCTCCTCCTTCGCTCTGGCTGCTGTGTCGGGGAGAAGTTGTGCGTACTACCTTTTTTTGGGTAGATCCAAAATGGCGTCCTCCCTAATCTCTGCTGCCTGTCTCCCTCCCCCCCCCTCTCAACCCCCCAGCCCCAGGTGTACGGCTACGATGACCTGCAGATGCTGCAGACCCGGATCCCGCTGGTGAGTCCCGTGGCCGTTCGGGTTCCCACCCGAGTCGCACGCGCCCTTGGGGTCGCTAAGCAACCCGGCCGGCGGCGGCCCCGGCGTCTTCCCTGCCCCAAAGAGGCGGAGCGGGGGGGGGGCTGCCCGTGCTCCCGTTCAGGCCCCTCAACGCCCCGCACGTACCTGCACACAACTTACATTTACATCACAGTTTAGGCATTCAGCTAACGTTTTCCCCAATGAGCTAATGCTCCCAAGCCGAAAAACATGTAGGAGCATCCCGATTTGATGTGCTCCCGAGTCATATTTTTCTTGTTAGCACACGTCAGTTTTCAGGAGCGAATGTCCCCTAAAATGGGAGCGCCGTAGAGCCCGGCCGACCGGCTTCTCGAGCGCCGCTCACGGCGAGTTCGAGCGAAGGAAGGCCTGAGTTTGAAAATCGCCAGCATCCACCATGGCGATTTCACAAGACCGTAATGGTCAGACTATAACTCCCCAGTGACGATAATCCTTTCTCACTGGAATTAGAGTGCGGAACAGAAGGTCGACGTTTCTTTTTGAATGAACCGTCGAACAGGCTTTTGTGATGGGGAGTGTACGTGTTTAAGCTGTGGGTCAGTTGGTCTGTTTCTCTCCTCTCTGTATGACCTGCAAGCCCATGTTTTTTTTCAGGATTATTACAGCATCCCCTTTGCCACTCCCACCACGGCACTGACGGGCAGGGAAGGAAGCCTGACCAGCAACCCGTACTCCGGTAAAAAATATATATTTATATTAAAAACACTGCCTCAACCTGTACTCCAGTAAAAACACTGTGCCTCAACCTGTACTCCAGTAAAAACACCCTCTGCCTCAACCTGTACTCCAGTAAAAACACCCTCTGCCTCAACCTGTACTCCAGTAAAAACACCCTCTGCCTCAACCTGTACTCCAGTAAAAACACCCTCTGCCTCAACCTGTACTCCAGTAAAAACACCCTCTGCCTCAACCTGTACTCCAGTAAAAACACCCTCTGTCTCAGTCTGTACTCCAGTAAAAACACCCTGTTTCAACCTGTACTCCAGTAAATACACCCTCTGTCTCAGTCTGTACTCCAGTAAAAACACCCTCTGCCTCAACCTGTGCTCCAGTAAAAACACCCTCTGCCTCAACCTGTACTCCAGTAAAAACACCCTCTGTTTTAGTCTGTACTCCAGTAAAAACACCCTCTGTCTTAGTCTGTACTCCAGTAAAAACACCCTCTGTCTTAGTCTGTACTCCAGTAAAAACACCCTCTGTCTTAGTCTGTACTCCAGTAAAAACACCCTCTGTCACTCAGAAAACCCTGTAGCTCCAGTAAAAACACCTTTGTCTAGTCTCTCGCCTTTCACCTTTTTCCTAACTGTACTCCAGTAACTTGAAGTGCAAAAACACCCTCTGCCTCAGTCTGTACTCCAGTAAAAACACCCTCTGCCTCAGTCTGTACTCCAGTAAAAACACCCTCTGCCTCAGCCTGTACTCCAGTAAAAAAACCCTCTGCCTCAACCTGTACTCCAGTAAAAACAGTCCTTTTAGTCTCAGTTCTCTGCCATTTCACCTTTTTCCTGTGCCTCTTTCACACTTGAAGTGAAACACAGTGCCACCTTTCACTTGCAGCTTTCTGCTTCTGTTGTTCCTTTCCCTCTTTTCTCTTTCTCTCTCTCTCTGTCTCCCTCGTTGTCCCTCTTTTCCCTCTGTCCCTTTTTCTCCCCCTCTCTCCCTCCAGTTCTTTCTCTTCCCTCCGTCTCACTCTGTGATTGGTGCTCCTCTCCTTCCGCCTTCGTTAAACCACGCCTCTTGTCCCTCCCCCTCGCAGCGGGTGACCTGTCCAAATTTGGGCGTGGCGACGCCTCCTCCCCGGCCCCGTCCACCACGCTGGCGCAGCCGCAGCAGAGCCAGTCGCAGACGCACCACACGGCCCAGCAGCCCTTCCTCAACCCCGCCCTCCCGCCCGGCTACAGCTACACCAGCCTGCCCTACTACACGGGCGTGCCCGGCCTGCCCAGCACCTTCCAGTACGGGCCCGCCGTGTTCCCGGTAAGCCCCGAACCCTGAACCCTGAACCCTTCATGTACTAGCCTGTCATGCTCCTGGCGACCCGTTAACCCCAAACCCCAGCACCTTCCAGTACGGGCCCGCCGTGTTCCCGGTGAGCCCCGAACCCCGAACCCTGAACCCTTCCTGTACTAGCCTGTCATGCTCCTGGCGACCCGTTAACCCCAAACCCCATCACCTTCCAGTACGGGCCCGCCGTGTTCCCGGTGAGCCCCGAACCCTGAACCCTTCCTGTACTAGCCTGTCATGCTCCTGGTGACCCGTTAACCCCAAACCCCAGACCCTTCCAGTATGGGCCCGCCGTGTTGCCGTCCAGCCGCTAACCCTGAACCCAAACCCCAAACCCCAAACCCTTCCTGTACGGGCCTGCCATGTTCCCGGTGACCCACTAACCCTGAACCCTTAACTCTGAACCCTGAACCCTTCCAGTACGGGCCCGCCGTGTTCCCGGTGAGCCGCTAACCCTTAACCCTTAAACGTGAACCCTGAACCCCGAACCCTTCCAGTACAGGCCTTCTGTGTTCCCGGTGAGCCGCGTATCCGCCAACCCTAAGTGGGCGCCCTGCATTTGGAATGGCGCTCTCCAGCAGGAGGTAGCCCGCACTTCCTGTGCCCTTGAAGTATGCTTGGTGATGCGCACTTTGCCTGGTGTTAAGTGGACTTGGCCTTGTGCTTTGTTTGTGTTAGAAGAACACGTGACCTTTGACCTCCATTTAAACATTTTTTATTGGTTTGTTTGTCCCGGCCCAGGTGGCTCCTACCTCGTCGAAGCAGCACGGCGTGAACGTCGGCGTCAACGCCTCGGCCACGCCCTTCCAGCAGGCCAGCGGCTATGGTTCCCACGGATACAGCACTGGTGAGCGACGAACGCGGACGGCGTAGCGCCACGGCGACGCGAAACCCGCTGGCGATAAGAGCACCCGCGAACGTTCCGGCGGACTCGCTGTCACTGTGTGCTTAACCTGCTACGTGCTAACTGGCTACGGAGTCAGAAATAAATGTTGCAAAGGGGGCGGGGGAGGGGGGGTGCCTTAACGATCTTATGTGAGTCTTTTATTTGAAAGTTTGTTCAGCTACAGCAGAGTTGTCAAGGTCTAATCGCCACTGGCACGTTTCTGTGGACGAGGAAGCAGTGAAACCTAGTCCACTTTGTGAGGGAGAGAAAGAGAGAGAGAGAGAGAGAGAGAGAGAGAGGGTTGTGGTGAGACATGCCGTTTGAATGAATTTACCTGCCGAGTGTCCAATTTCAGCGTGAAAATTGTACCATTTCTTCTTGTGGTCAGGTGTGTGTGTGTGTGTGCTTCATGAAAATTAAATATTCTGTCTTTTAGAGAACTGTGGGAAAACATGAATTTTCAGTTTTAAACCATTTCCTTTTTTTTAATTTTTCATTTCTTTTGCCACTTCCAAAATGAATCTGACCGAGAAAAAATTCTTGAATGTTTCTTCTGTCCGAATGGGAGAAATGTATAGTTTTTTTTTTGTTGTTGTTGTTTTTTTTTTTCCTGTTCTGCTTCGTTGTGGTGAACCGCTTTGCCACCATTGAAAGTCTGATGGCTCATTCAGCGAAGACCAAACTTTTAAGTCATTGGTGAACGCCTCACACTGCTGTGTTATAATGGTGTGATTGTAAGAAGGTGCAATTAAAAGAGACCTGAAACCATGCCTGGAAGTGTTAACTGGCTGAGCTGGTTTGCTTGTCATTTCCACTGATCTTTACATTACACTTCGTTCCCTAACACTGCTGCAGACTTTGGGCAGTTGCTTAGTGCGGTGTCCAAAAAAAAAACAAAGGCATCTTAACTACTTAAACCTGTGAATGTAGTCCAACAAACTGTAGACGGCACATAAGGTCGAGTTCCAGTGTTACGGTGCTGACCAATCAGGGGACTAGCTGCCGCCCTCTGGTCCAGCGCTGCCTCCTGATTGGTCAGTTCAGTTGGCCAATTGAATGAAAGAGTCCAGGGGGAATCCATCTGTGCGTTTAGTTAAAGGGGCAGGGAGGGTAAGGGCCATGAATTTGTGCTTCTCTTCCATTGGCGGCAGGGTGGTTCGTGGGTGGAGTCAGAAGGGGTGGGGCGGGGGGTGGCGATGTTTCCGACCACTCGGAGAGGGCTCAGGGGTGGTTTTTATGGCGCCTTCCCCACTGTACACTGCTTGCTTCTCTCTCTCTTTCACACTCACTCACTCCCTTTCACTGTTTTGTCACTAGCATTTTTTCTCTCTTCTGCTTCGTCTCAGTCACTCCTTCAGTTCATTTGGCCTTCTCTACCTCTCCCTCAGTCTCCCTGACTCTGTGTTTACATAAATCTGTCTGTCCACGTCTCTTTCTCTCTCTCGCTCACCTCATCCGCATTCCGGTCTCATCGCTCTGCCTCCATTTCTTAACAGTGCAGCCTCTCTTCCTTTCTGTCCTTCGCTGCTCTCACTCCATTTCAGTCCCCCCCCAATACTGCATTCCGCTCTCCCTTCCTCCTTTGGCCAGTTCCCTCCATCCCGCTCTCTCTGTCGTACAGCTTTTCACTTTCCGTTCCTCTGTCGCTCACAGTGTCTGCCCGGAGTCTTCCCAGAGTGCAGTGCAGGAGGACTCTGCCCGGCAGACTCTTCCCAGAATGTCCTGCAGGAGGACTGTCTGGCAGACAGATCCCACAGTGCAGTGCAGGAGGACTGTGCCCGGCAGAGTCTTCCCACAGTGCTGGAGGACTCTATCTGGCAGATGCTTCCCAGAATGCAGAACTGCGGCAGATTCCACGTGCATGCAGGAGGACTTGCCGCAGACTCTTCCCACAGTGCAGTGCAGGAGGACTGTGCCCGGCAGACCCTTCCCACAGTGCTGTGCAGGAGGACTGTGCCCGGCAGACCCTTCCCACAGTGCAGTGCAGGAGGACTGTGCCCGGCAGACTCTTCCCACAGTGCAGTGCAGGAGGACTGTGCCCGGCAGACCCTTCCCACAGTGCTGTGCAGGAGGACTGTGCCCGGCAGACCCTTCCCACAGTGCACTGCAGGAGGACTGTGCCCAGCAGACCCTTCCCACAGTGCTGTGCAGGAGGACTGTGCCCGGCAGACCCTTCCCAGAATGTACTGCGGGAGGACTGTGCCCGGCAGACCCTTCCCACAGTGCAGTGCAGGAGGTCTGTGCCCGGCAGACTCTTCCCACAGTGCAGTGCAGGAGGACTGTGCCCGGCAGACCCTTCCCACAGTGCAGCGCAGCAGTGCTTGGTTGGCTGTGTGCTTGGCGGGTGTCTAACGCGGGGGGCCGGGGCTCTGTGTGGTGTTGCAGGCTATGAGGACATGAGCCAGCCGTCTGGGAGTGGGGATTTCTGTAAGGGTGGATATAATACTGCTGTCGCTGCCGCTGCTGCCGCCGCCGCCGCCGCTGCCGCCGCCGCCGCTTCCGCGCAAAACAAGCCGGCCAGCTCCGTCACCGGGCCTGGAGTCGGTGAGTCACCGCCCCCCTCGCCACGCCACGCCACGCCACGCCTACCGCCTCTCCCCTCTGTCCGGCTGTGGGATCCTCACACGCGCACCCCAACAGCCCTTTTCCAGTCTCTCGCACTTTCTTTTCCTTTTTTTGGTCCCCTTTTTTTCCTCTTCCCTCCCCCACCCCTCTGGCTATATTTCCATATTGCCTCCTCCCCCTGCCCTCCAGCTGTGAAGCTAACACGCACGGTCTTCCACACCCCCGCCACCCCCCCCCCCCCCGGCACGCGATGCTCGCTCCTGGAGCTCGGGCGGGGACCCGGCCGCCACCGTCGCAGAGGAGCGGAGCGGGGGCGCCCTCGCGGGAACGAAGCTCGGGACGAAGCCTCCAGCAGAGCGGCGAAGCTTCTCTCTGAATCGCTGCTGGACCCAGCCAGAGTGCCTCCTTACAGAAATAAGGGCCTCCTCTGGCTCCTCCTAATGGGCACCGAGCTGCCCCAGCCGGATCACGCATCCTTCAGTCCTGCTGCGTTTGGGTTTCCCTTTAATACCACACTCACCCATCGCTGCCTCTCCTGTGCGGTCCAGCTGCGTTTGGGTTTCCCTTTAACCCCACACACACACCCCCATCGCAGCCTCTCCTGTGCGGTGTGGCTGCATTTGGGTTTCCCTTTAATACCACACACACCCATCGCAGCCTCTCCTGTGCGGTCCAGCTGCGTTTGGGCTTCCCTTTAACCCCACACAATAGGGGCGACATAGCTCAGGAGGTAAGACCAATTGTCTGGCAGTCGGAGGGTTGCCGGTTCAATCCCTGCCCTGGGCATGTCGAAGTGTCCTTGAGCAAGACACCTAACCCCTAACTGCTCTGGCGAATGAGAGGCATCAATTGTAAAGCGCTTTGGATAAAAGCACTATATAAATGCAGTCCATTTACCATTTACCACACACACCCATCGCTGCTTCTCCTGTGCGGTCCAGCTGTGTTTGGGTGTCCCTTTTACCCCACACACACCCATCGCTGCCTCTCCTGTGCGGTGTGGTTGACCAGGGCTATTCGCTGACTACTCCCCTGGCCTTTGTGCCGCCTTACAAACGTCTTTCCATCTTCATCTTTCAGACCTGGCATGTCTCTCCCTCCTCTCCTGTTTCTAGACCTCCTCATTCTAGTCTCTTTCCATGCATTAAAAAAAAAATATATATTTTTTTTTTACTTTGTTTTATCCGGTTCTTACTTTGTCGTGGATTATTCCGTCTTCGCGAGTCAGCGTCTATTTTATATTTTTCTTATTTTGTTGCAGTGGGGCTCCCTCTAGTGGATGTGGGTGTTCATTGTTAAAGATCCTTACTAAATAAAAGGGCAAACAGACTGGCTGCCATGTTGTTTTTAGAACTCTGTTCAAGTGAGGGTTCTTCAACACCCTCACGCGTACCGGTGCTCCTGGTGGATTCCTGAGAGCGCCATTGTCTTTCTCAGAATTCTTTTGTGGGGACGAATGCTCTGCCAAGTGGTGCTGAGTTGGACATGGGCATTAGGGTGTGACTGGGGGGAGAAGTCCTTGTGCATGTTAGACGGGGAAAGCAGTTCAACTCTACGTTTTCCCCTTATTCACACCAACCCATCTGTAGAGCCGGATGATTTTTATGTCAGCAGCCATACCACCATGCACTCTGCTCCTGCTGAATGGCTGAAGCTAAGCAGGTGTGTGCTTGGTTAGTGCTTGGATGGGAGGCCACCAGGGAATACTGAGTTGCTGCTGGAAGTGGTGTTGGTGGGCCAGCAGGGGGCAATCTTCCCTCTGGTCAAATAAAAACCCCAATGCCCCAGTGCAGTGACGGGGACACTGTGCTGTAGGAGATGCCGTCTTTCGGATGAGACGTTAAACCGAGGTCTCACTGTGGTCAGTAAAGATCCCATGACACTTATCGCTAAGAGCAGGGGGTTCCTCGGTGTCCTGGCTAAAATCCCAGATCTGGCTCTCGCAAAAACTTGTCACCTAATCATTCCCTGATTTAATTGGCTAAAAAAATGTCCTCTCCCTCCAGTGGAGCTGCACAATGGCCAGCAATAGAGGATTGTGGTTGTACTGGGCAGCTCCCAGGTGTGAATGAATGTGTATGAGTGTGAAGCAGGGCGTTGCTGCAAAAGAGCATCCGTGCTCAGCAAAACCTACCCTGGGTAAATAAAGGTTAAATAAATAAAAAAATAAAATGTATTTGTTTTTTTTTGTTTTTTTTTTTTTTTTTCTGCTGCAGGAGTTTCTGTGACATCCAGCAACACTGGGGTTCCTGACATTTCAGGGTCTGTTTACACAAAAACGCAGGTGAGCGAGCGCGTCCGTCACAACCGCCGCGAAACATCTAAAAATAAATAAACAAACTTAAAAAATGTAAAAGTCTGTTAACACGGAATTTTTACTTGAGGTCTTTTAGAAATGATGCCTAATTCCATGAGCCCATGAATGGAGTCGGCCATTTTAATTAAAGGAAAGGACAGGAGTCTTAAGGCAATGCTGATTGGTGACTGCATTTCATTAACCCCTTTGAACAGGTTTTTTGGAACGTTTTTTCAAAACTATAAATCTGTGTTCTAGAAGTCCTTAGCTTTCTGCCACCAGTAGTGATTGACATCAGCGATATAACATTCAGTCAAGAGCATTCTAGTCACACATTTGTGATCTCACACCTTAAATGGCTAACCTGTGGATATACAGAGGGCCAAACTGAGTTGGGAAAACCCTCTCTTTTCATTGGCTGGTGTCGCTCCTGTTGTCTTGACGAAAGGCTGGCCGCTTGCCTGATACCTGCTGAAATTCTTTTCTTAATTTTGTGTTCCTCTCCTCTTTCCCCGCTCCATTTCTTCTTTTCACATCTTTCCTCTCCTCTCTTCTAATCGCTGTCATTTCCTCTCCTCCTCTGTTCCTCCTCCTCCTCCTCCTCCTCTCTGCAGTCGTTCGATAAGCAGGGTTTCCACGCGGGGACCCCCGCCGCCTCCTTCAGCCTCCCCTCGGCCCTGGGGAGCGCGGGCCCCATCAACCCCCCCGCGGCCGCCGGCTACGCCCCCGCCCCCTTCATGCACATCCTGGCCCCCCACCAGCAGCCCCACTCCCAGATCCTGCACCACCACCTGCAGCAGGACGGCCAGGTGGGGGCTCGGACGCCGCCTCGTCTCTCACAGACCGCACGCTCGCGGCCGCGCCCGTTCGGGTGACCTCACACTGCAGCACAGCTGTGTCCGTTTGGGTGACCTCACACTGCAGCACAGCTGCGCCCGTTCGGGTGACCTCACACTGCAGCACAGCTGTGTCCGTTTGGGTGACCTCACACTGCAGCACAGCTGCGTCCGTTCGGGTGACCTCACACTGCAGCACAGCTGTGACCTCACACTGCAGCACAGCTGCGTCCGTTCGGGTGACCTCACACTGCAGCACAGCTGTGACCTCACACTGCAGCACAGCTGCGTCCGTTTGGGTGACCTCACACTGCAGCACAGCTGCGCCCGTTCGGCTAATCTCACGTAGCTTCCGCACTGTTATTCACACACCAGCGCTCTTTGGTAACTGTAATGAAAGTGCACGTGCGTGTGCTGCTACCGGTGCACAAATGCTACTGTCACTCATTCATGTCCAGACTGGGCCAGTTGTGAAATGTTGAGGTTATACGCAGGTGTCCACCACCTGGGCCCCATAGTGGCAGGAGCTGGGTTTGCTGAAAGTGTTTGGTCGTGAGTGGTGATGTCACGCTGTGCTTTCCTCCTCTCTCTGCACAGAGTGGCACTGGCCAGCGCAGCCAGAACTCCTCCATCCAACAGAAGTCCCAGGTCAACAAGCCGGCTTACAACAGCTACAACTGGGGGGCAAATTAGTACCACCACCCCCCCGCCCTCTTCAAACGCCCCTGGCCCGGCCCACCAACCAACCAACCTGTCCTGTGTCCCAAAACCTGGAAGAACCTCCCACTTCCCCCTCCTTACCGCCGCCTCCTTACCCCACTGTCTCCGCCCCCCTGCGGACCCCACCCATCTCCAGTTCTCTCTCCGTATGTCATGCCTGCAGTACCTCGCCTGGCCACTGGTGTACTGAGAGGGTTGGCACTGTGGGCGGGGACGGTGCTGTGGGCATGGGGGCGGAGCTTGGCAGCAGGGTTAAATGGTCAAATGAATTAACTGACCAGAATGAGAGGGGGCAGCCATTTTTAAATGGGATGTGTAGAGAGTGGTCTGAGTTTATAGTCTTCTACCCCCTCTTCTCTGTTCTGCGCAACATAGGTCTGTTTTATAAAGGAATTTTTTTCTCTTTTTTAAAGTTTTTTTTTTTTTTAACTGTTGGGGGGTGAGGGAGAGGGGCATGTGCTGGCATTTACTATTTTTGTTTGCCCTCTCTCACTCTCTCTCTCTTTTTCTCTCCCTCCATTTCCCTTTCTACCCCCCTCCCTGTTCTTTGGGGGGGAGGGTTGGAAAGGTCTCCCCACTTCCCCATGAAAGCAGAAAATGGAAGTTCCTTCTGTTCAGTTTTATTTTTAATTTTTTTTTCTCTCCATTACGTTACCAAATTTATTTTTAAAGAAAAAATTCTCAAATCGGCAATGCAGTTCTTGTAGTTTTGTTTTTTTACCAAATATATATATATATATGCGAGCGCACTGGCGTGGGTTCGTGTGGTGTGTGTGTCTGTATCTATACGCGTGTGTGTGTGTGTGTGTGCGTGTGTGCGTGTGTTTGTGTGCGCGCGCGCACGGGGGAGGGGCTATGGCTCGTTGCTGTTGGACGCGATGGGGCAGTAGTAGGCGTGGAGAGGACTCCTCACTGACTGCAGGCCCTTCTTTCCCTTGTCTTTTGCTGCAGAGAAATGCACTTTTTTTCCCACCTTATTTTTTCAACCTGTATTTTCTGCAGGCAAAAGATTATTGTTTTTATTTTTTCATTTGTCGTTATGTCGTCATTACATCCAGTTATCAGTCTGGTCTAGGGGTCTGGCAAATGGGGGGAGTTTGGGCTCTTGACACACGCAACCCCCTGTTCTCCCCCTCTCGTCCCTCCCACGCCAGCGGAACAAGCTCGCTCCTTCAGACTCGGCAAAAACATGGACCGGATCGCCGCTCGCTGGACCGGAGTTATGCTGGAGAGGCTGCCCTCTCGAAAAGTCCAGGGCCCCCCCCCCCCCACTCCCCACCCCCAAATCTGCACCGAATGGAACCAGTCCATGTTCCCTTCGACCCCCATGTGTATAAGTGTTGTGTTCTTTTTCTAACCCCCCCCCCTCCACTCACCCTCCCACCCCTCCACCCTTTCCCTTCTTATTATATTATTAGGAAACTTAAAAGCCGTGATTAATGATGGACAGAGTTGTACAATGGTTTTTGTTTGTCAGTGACTCTTTTCTTTTTGTACTGTGCGTTCAAAAGAATTTAAATGGATAAACTTGTCTTGTATATATATATAAAAAAAACACAAGTACTGTAGTCTGTTTTGTTTGATGGCTTTTTTTCCCCCCCTCAAATTCTCACCCACAAACTTGTTCGTTTTTTTGTTTTTGTTTTGATTTCCTATGTTTTTTATTTTGTAAACTATATAAATATATATATATAAATATTAAGGAAATAAACAAGAAAAAGACATTTCATCATTTGGATGTGAATGTCTTTTTATTGATTCATTATTTTTTATGTTGGACATCACATTGTCTGATTAGTCAGCAGTTTTATTTTTTCCTCCTACGGTTGGACATTAGTTTGTGTTGGGTTTGAGGGACACTCCCACGTTGAAGGGAAAGCTTTGGAGTAGACAGCAGGGGTGTCGAACTAAAGTCCCGGGTGGGAGGGGTGCAGGGCAGTATCTGCGGGCTTTTCTGGTTTCCTTTCAGTCCGCTGCCGTTTACTCAAGGATTCTGTCATACTAAACATTGGCCTCCTGCGTGGGGGGGATGGTGGTGACCACAAAAAAAGAAAACAACTGGGCTACAGTGGACGTAAAGAGCAAGGGGCTGTTTGTGAAGCATGCCTGTGTCCCGTTAGCCTTGCCGCCAGTGTTCTATATGCTGTCCCGTCACGTCTGCCCACACGCGGCGGCTAACCGAGGCCCTGGGGAACGTTCGTTGCCACTTTAGCAAACTTTTCACCACTTGTCAGCGAGACCTGGTGGAGTCCGGCAAATTCTACATGAGCAACAAGGTCCCGGTCAGCAATACCGTAAGCATATTGATTCCTGGTCCGCTCCGACGGTACATTTTGTTGCGTGTATCGTATCGGAGAAAGTGAAGCAGTGGGAAGATTCTGATCGTGGATGCAATCTCCCAAACTACGTCGTTAGCCAGTTATGTCATTCTGAACTTCTGGGCTGGTATAGTTATGAGTGTGTTGAGAGAGCACAGAGAGAGAGAGGGAGAAAAATTAGAGAGTGAAGAGAGAGACCGAAGAGAGAGAGCGTTGGATCACCCTCTGATTTGAGTTTGAGCAACAGGTGCAGGTTACGACTTCCATTCTCACGGCCCCTAATAGCTAAACCTCGACGGCCTAGAAATTGCACTGAGCCCACAATTTCTTACATGACCTTGCTTCTCTTAGCTGTTGAGCCTTAGCTGTTGAAAGCTGGGTGTGTGAGTGCTCACAGCAGTCTTGTGGGCTGGGCACCTTGAATGCATTGCAAAGCTAGCCAATTCATTTTTTTCCAATTTCTGTATCTAGTAGATATATAAGCAATACTCCGCATTTTTGGCACAATATTTTTTTGCTTCTGAATGGCTTGCTGCAATAGGAGTGCAGCACACCCTCCACATTTAAGCTATAGTGAAGTCACTGGTGGTTTTTACATTACATTTATTTGACGGATGCTTTTATCCATAGTGACGCACAATAAGTGCATACCAAAGGTCATTGGAACAACTACAAAACACAGGTAGAACAACTAAGGTACAATACTCATTATGTAACAGTTCTCCCAAGCCATGAACACATTAAGTCCAGTTCACAGAGTAAACATAGGCTACCACTTGGTACCGCTTTTCTTGGAATTGCAATGTCTATCGGATGACTTTGGCACAATTAAGCATTTTGAATTTGGTTGGTATGGCTTCCGGGAATAAGCTCAGCTTCTTACCTGTGAATCTCTAATATGCACCTTTCCTCAAACCTGGCTGAACTCCCTCCTGCTTGAGGAAATATGACAAAAAAGTGAGCTGAAATGCTAGTTACCGTAAAAAATGTAGACCACGCACTAGAATTTTAAACGAAGATAGCTTAACCCTCCTATTATGTTCAAATTAACTAACAACTTTTATGCTTGGCGTCAATTTGACCCCAGCAATATAAACCTGCAGAAAATAATTGTAACGAAGTGTTACCAAAGTTTCTCTCTCAGCTACTTTAGGCCTTTCTACTGACCATCTTAATACCCCAGTAAATAAAACATGACTCCCCCCATCCTCCCCTTATACATCAAGTATTGATTTTATATGACTATTGCGAAATATGCAAATGACTGTACAATCTCATTCTTTGACCTAAAATGGAAAACAAAGTATGTTTTGGTGTTTGCAGGGCTTTATGTGCTCATTAAAAAAGAAAAATAACATTTGGAAAGAAACACACTTTTTATTATCAAGCTTAGTAACATTTTATGTTCGGGGTCAATTTGACCAGAGGGAAAAAATATTAAAAATGTCAAACATTTCAAATGTTTAGGTTCAGAAAACACTTCAGAACATCAATAAGTAACATATGACAGTTAGTCAATAATGAAGAAACGCCAATAAAAAGTAAATTAATCACCAGAATTGAGTTTTGATAAAATATGAACATGGCAGCTCAACTAGGTACCCGTGGGTATCAATTCTTAATTCAGACGAGATAGGTGCAAGTTTGTTACGCTCCTGTCGACCCTGCCTTGTTTCCCTGTCATCAAAGCGTATAATGTGGGCGAAAACATCATGTAATGTCTCCAGAGACTTTGTGGCTAGAAAAATTGCCCTACCAGTGTCAGCATTCCAAAGGCTTGCTGTTGTTTCACCTTTTGACTTGTACACTGCCAAAATAAGCAACCCAATATAGGATTGCTAGTGGGTCACATCCCGCTCTTTCCAATTGTCACTATACACATGCCACCCCTCTAAGTTTGTCATCTCAAGAATATCCTTTTGCATTGATGGTGTTATGAAGAGTTCAAATGCAGACTTTATGTCTTGTACATGACTGCTAGCATATCTGGTGGGGCCTGGAACCATTTTGATGACATTAGCAGCACTAAGTCTACCCTGTCTTTCAACTGGGGATCCGAACCATAGTAGTTCTCCATTTTTGGAAGTGAACATGTCAGTTCTTGGTGGTTGAGAGATGACAGGGGTGTTTCTTGGGGGTTGAGAGATGACAGGAGGGTTTCTTGGTGGTTGAGAGATGACAGGAGGATCTTTTGGTGGTTGAGAGATGACAGGACGGTTTATTGGTGGTTGAGAAACAAAAGGAGGGTCAGAATGTGGTATCTCAAAGGCTTCATTCTCATCATCAGAGGAGGATGCCACATAGTCAGGGTCCTCCTCAACATTATCCTCAGACTCAGACATATCCTCATCTAAATCACTTTCACCCTCCAAGATCTGTGACAGAACCTCAGTAGCAGAAATTATATACCTCTGTCTGGTGGTCATTGTCAAAATCTTTAGTTGAGGCACAAATGCAAAGAGAAATGGTTTAGAGGGCTGTGTGTGCAGCCCTTATTATAAGAATGATCGGAGATCTCGTGGGAACTATGTTTTCTCCTCACACACATGCATGCTCTCTCTCTCTCTCAAACACACACACACACACAAATTCATGTGAAAGTGCCCTCAGCCAACACAACAAAAACAAGATCAAAATGATGGTTTTATATATCAATAGAGTTTGGGGTCAAAATGACCCCAACAACACCGATGCGTACAACATGTGTACAGGACATTTAAAATAATTTTTTCAGTTAATTTCATGTTTGCCATGTTTTCCCCATAAAGTTAGGAAAAGTTATGAAATATCTAGTTGAAAAAAATATGGTAACCATATTTTTAGAGACAGTAAACATTGAATGGGGTCAATTTGACCCCAAACATAATAGGAGGGTTAACAGAGCTTTTTCAAGTGCAGATGGCGTGATCGACGTTTACATTTTTCCATATTTCCTTTTTTTTAAAGCAAATTAAATATCAGGGCATGCAAACTGCACGTGAAATAAAAGCCATGGTTGAAAATACTGTATTCACTGAGACCGTAGTTCTACTGGTGTTGCTGGTGCTTATTATCTAGGTTTTACGGTGTTAAATTACCGGATGTTACATCATTTTCAGAAAGTCATGACGTTTCCGTGTCACTAGTTTGCAGTTGCTTGCCAATGTGAGGGGCACTAACAGTGATAGTGTAATACTAGTATAAGGCATTAAATGAGCGTATTTGATTTGTTTCGTGGGTTTTTTGGGGTGCCTGGAGGACAACATCGTGGAGATGGCCGAAGGTATGATTAGGACATTGACAGTATAAAAATAAGTTGAATTTTGCTAGTTTCTCAATTGTTGCGAGTGTGTTTTTAGCAACTTGGCTGGTTAGCTTGTAGCTAGACTAGCAAGGACATTGTAGTAGGCTTGCTTCTGTCAAGTAGAAAACACGTTGACGGCTAGCTCAAGAACTGGCTTTCTGAATACTCTGTAGCTACCACTGGCGTGATAACTGATTAACCACCGACGTTTAGATAAGTTAGCTAACGTTATTTCTTTCGTGTTATTGTATTCTGGAAAGTTCTTTGGATAATGGACCCACAGTCGGCAGTATCTACGTTAGGGAATCTTGACAAGCGACGAGTTTGCAGGTTTAGATTATGTTATTTTATTCTAATTGGCTAATCTTACATGGAATAGGCGGTGAAAATTTATGTTTTTTCTAGAAATTGGCTGACACCCTAGTTAGTCCCCTATGGGGAGCTAGTGGACCATTTGAGTGTTTTGGCAGTAGCAACTTAATGTCACCACTGTATCAGTTTAATGAGGCACATAAAATGTTGCAGATGGCTATGGATAATTACCCTCGATATTTTCGTTCTGCGAATAGTACACATGTTGTGAATAGATTTGGATTTAACTTCGTGGAGTTACCGCACTGGATCAGGAGAATTGAATCCGTTATATTTAAGTATTAAGGGTGAAAAATGTTCAAGATTGCATGACAATGATTGTAAAGTTAATTGGGACGATTGCAATTCGTACGAACAATCTGGGCTGCACAAAATGTATCAAGACTGCTGACTGGTTTGAGCTATACACGCAGGGATCCTTTCTTTGACACCATGACTCATGACGATGACGATGACGATGATGAGGACGGCCAAGATTTCTTCTTCGGCGGCTACGATCAAGACTACCAGGACCCGTTTGACGAGGCTATGCGTTTCGGGTTTAGCTTCGGCCCGAGCGGACTGCGGGTGCAGGAGCCGCAGTTCTTCGGCGATGTCTTCAGGGAGATGGAGGAACTATTCGGCCGACTAGGCCAGTGGGAACAACAGCCAAATTTAGGAAAATTCGGTAAACGGCGTTCACTGATGCAATGTTTAACTTTTATACGTTTTCTCATCTGTGTTCTGTTGTATGCTAGTATACAGCAGTTTGATACAAGGTTTCACATAGCTTTGGAAATTACACAGCTACCTTTGAGTAACTTAATTTAATTTGGAGTAAATTGAAGTTGAGACAGCATTTTTGTTCTTATAACCCCTGACCCACGTGAACCCCCTACACACACTCACACCTTAGTAGTCCGGCCCATGGTTTGGGGAACCCTGCACTAACTCCTCTCTCCTCCCTCACTGCAGGGGTCCCCAGTATCGAGGCTCCGCCTGCTCAGGACGGCCCTGAGGGGGGCGGGGCAGGAGCCAGTGGGCAGTCCCTCAGGGACTTCATGCTGAAATCCCCGGACAGCCCCCCTCGTCGCCCCTCAGAGGCCCCGCCCTCCAGCTCCCCGTTCCCTCATTGGAGCCCCTTCCCTAAGGTTTGGGAACACCACACCTGTCCCAAGCTCACGCACAGACACACACACACACGCACACACACAAACACATGCACATACACATACACACACACACACACACACACACACACACGCATACACACACACACACACACACACACACACACCACACCTGTCCCAAGCTCACGCACAGACACACGCACACACACACACACACATGCACGTACCCACATGCACACACAAGCAGGCACTCACAAACACATGCACACACATATACCCCAGCATCTTCCAGTCACGCACACATACACACACACACACGCTGTCCAGCATCTTCCAGTCACATGCTGGCAACCACTTGGTAACCCACCAGCTAATGAATTGTGTTATGAAGTTGTGTTATGAGCACACCGAGGAGCTTTTCTTCAAATGTCGACAAGTTTTTCTCTTCCCTCCGTGCCTTTTCCCTAACATTTTCCTCTTTCTCCCCCCCTCTTTCTTTCTCTCTAATTCATTCATTCATTTCAGTTTCAATTCAAATGCTTTATTGGCATTGCATATTTCAAAATGCATATTTCCCAAGCGTAGTGATGACAGCAATCAGTTGTAGTAACTACAAAAAGAACAGCCATTTATTAACTACTACGTATTATTATTCAGTGGTGTTTATTTTTGTTTCCAATATACAGTGTTCCTCTATTGTTAATGTTTACTCATTATTCCTCTAGATGGCAGACTTAGACATATTGAGCTGAGTGAGGCTAATTTGTTGGCATGAAATTCATACAGTAAATATTGCCAAAGCATTACATAAAAAAATAAAATAAAATAAAAAAACACACACACAAATACAGTAATTCCAAATAGAAGGGGAAAAGAGAGAAAAAAGCAATAGACTGTTTATACTAGGATTTAGTTAACTGCAATTATATGTACAAGTTGAACAGGTAACACATTGTACCTTTTACCTGGGTAGTTTCTCACTGTCCCTCAGGTTGTGACAGGCTGAAACACATTCTGCTGTGAATGGGGCTGCTGACCCACTATTTTCAGCTTTTCTGTGTTTGTCAGCGAGGGAAATGATTTTATAATTTTAGAAAATTTGTTGAAATATGTTTTCCTTATTTCAGACTATTTTTCACAGGCTAGGAGGAAGTGCATCTCTGTCTCCACCTCTCATGTCTTACAGTGACCACACAAACGTTCCTCTTTGGGCAACCATGACTTTTTATGTAAACCTTTTTCAATTGTTAAGGTGTGGTCACTGAGCCTGTACTTGGTCAGGACTAATCTCTCTCTCTCTCTCTCTCTTCCCCCCCCTTCTTTCTTTGTCTCTCTCTCTCCCCCCTCTCTCTGTCTCTCCTCCCTCCCTCTTTGTCTCTCTCCCTCCCCCTCTCTGTCTCCCCCCTCCCTCTCTCTCTCTCTCTCTCCCTCTCCCCCCCCCTTCCCCCTTCCCGTCCTCGTTTCCTTCCTGTCTGTGACGCAGTTCGGTGACATTTGGAGAGGAGACGCGAGGAGAGGAGGAGGAGGAGGAGGAGAGGAGGATGCGCCGAGGGAGGACCGAGGTAGGAGGCCGGCGGGAGGCTCCGTCCCGCCGTTTCCGCCGTGGAGGAGCAAAGCTGGCGACGCGGCCGAGGTCATCGCAGCCGCGCCTTTCAGCCGCAGCGCAGCGTTCCCCAGTCTCTGCCGGGCGCGTCGCCCTGTCGCCACGGTGTTTCCCGCCCAGCGTACCCGCGGCGCAGCGTGTTTTCCAAAACCTGCATCCTCGCTTTTTGTCCCGTGTCACGTTAAAAAAAAAAAAACTGTTATTCCTGTTTGCTTTCACCTCAGCTTTTACCTGCTTAACCCATTCTGTTTGCTGTGATAGATCCCTTGTAGCATTTCTGCCACATTCCATTCTACTGCTACTTTGCACCAGGCTGGCCAGTGGAGGATGGGCCCCCCCTCCATAGCTGGGTTCCTCTACAGATTTATTCCCATTGGGGAGTTTTTTCTCGATGCCGTTTGAGGGTTTTCTCCACACTGGGAGTTTTTACCTCATGTGCCTGCTATTAGGGGGTTCAGACCTGGTGTTTGCTCTGTTTGCTCTTTTTTCTGTCTCTTGCCTTGCTACTCTGTAAGGCCTCTTTGTGACAGTTCTGTGTAAAAAGTGCTATAAAAATAAAACGGAATTGAATTCAATTGAATTGAAAAATTGAACTCCCCCAGATCTGGACTCGAGGGTCTCCTCCGAAGGTCTGGACCAGATTCTGACCCCCGGACCGGCCCGGCCCAAGACCAGGTCCTTCTTCCAGTCGGTCACGGTCACCAAAGTGGTCAAACCAGACGGGGTGGGTAACGTGGGATCTCCGTCCTCGTTTCGTCAGGGTGTCAATTTGATGCCCAGTAACTTATTTTGTGCCTGTGTTTCTATTTTTTAAAACCGTTTGTTTGAACCTTTTTGTGGTGACTTGGCTGCATATGTCTTTGTGGCATTGCACGATGAGCAGTTGCTTGGCAACAAGTTCCTAAGTGTCCATTAGAATGTTGCAACTTAGTTACTGTGGAGTTCTTTTGTTTGCACGAAAAAAAAACCCCCTCTGAGACAGGTGCTCCCAAATGGCTTTTTGTTGTGAAAACAGAATCACGTGATTTGCACAAACCTGACGTGCCGTGGGTGGCAGAACCTTGATTAACGTTCACCTTTTTTTTTTTTCCATGCAAGTTTTGTGCAAATTGAAAATGTTGACCTGATATTCCAGTTACCCTCCACTTTTCTAACTTTAAAAAAAATGCAAGTATCTGTTAAGTAGTTTTAATTTGTGTACTCAGTGTTCATTTCCCGTAGACATGCAATAAATCCAGGAAAAGACCCACAGCGTGAATTAAATGTGGCCCGTTAGGCCATCTCTCCAGTTTCCTTCTCTTTCTTCTCTTCCTCTCTGTCTTTATTCTCTCACTGTGTTCTCCTCACCCTTTTGCTTTCTGACTCATCTACCTCTTATTTCTGCTGCCCTGCCTCATTATGTCTCTCTCTCCCTCCCTTTCTCTCTCACACACCCCCCCCCTCCCTGTCCCCCCCCCCGCCCCCCTCTCTCTCTCTCTCTCAGACAGTGGAGGAGAGGAGGACAGTGAGAGACGGGCAGGGTAATGAGGAGACCACAGTCACGCGCTCGGGCCCTGTGGACGACAGGGGGCCACAGGATCTACTGGGCCGTTCAGGACCCAGTCAGTACTGCACCCCCCCTCTCAACCCATACTGCAGCTAACACACACCGCACACACACACACACATACACACACAGACACACACTCGCACACACTCGCACACACTCACACACACACACATACACGCATACACACACACATCTGCACACACACACACACACACACGCACACACATACACACACATACACACACAGACACACACTTACACACACACTCACACTCTCACACACACACACACACACGCATACACACACACATCTGCACACACATACACACACCCTCACACACACAAACATACACACACATACACACAACCACAAACACACAACTACACACACACAGACTCACATACGCACACACACACACAACCACAACCACACACACACACACACACACATACACAACCACAAACACACATCTACACACACACACATGCATGCACATTACCCACGTTACAGCAGGGATGTCAGACTCCAATTTTGGCGAATCACAACGTTAGCTTTTTTTTTTGATGCATTTCAGTACCAAATTGGTTAAGACATTGATTGGCTAAATAGTCTTTGCACCTTGTATTCAAAGCCTATGTTTGGCATCGCGCTCCTCCTGGACTTAATGTCTTGTAAAAGCAGTAGTTTTAGCCACTGGAGATGTTACCAGAAGCAGGTTAGCATAGCCTCCGCTGCTGACTTACACAGTGACCTTGCAGTGGCTGAATTGGCTCAGAATTGAAATTGCTAGTTCTGACCACGCTTTAGCCTGTCCTTAGTCCTCAGTAACTGACAAGACGCGTTTGTCCCTGCTCGGTTTTACCCATTAATTGTTCATTTATTTACTGCCTCTCGCCCAATGCACGCTAGGATAGGCTCCAGCCCCCCCGTGACCCTGAACAGGAGAAGTGGGTATAGATAATGGATGGATGCATGGATTATTAATCTATATTTGTTTCCTTGCCCTCTCCATAGTATTCTTTGTCACAAGATTGAAATTTATGTGAAGTGGAAGTAAAAATTTTACTCTTTTTCTTGCGTGAGAGCGTCTTCAAAGTTTGCTACCGTGGCTGCAAGTTTAACTTTTAAAAAAAATTTTTTTTATTTTGTTTTCCTCCAGGTCTCTCCTCCCCCTCCACTGACCAGCGGGACGAAGGCTCCGTCTTCGCCAGGTACTTTGGAGGATTTACGGGGCGATAAGGGTCTGGGAAGAAAGGAGGAGTCTGTCAGAGAGCGAGCTCCGCTCTCTCATTGCTCCTTTAATTACATTGGCTGCCTTGCCGTTGCCATGGCCAACTCTTGGAGTTCCTGTCGGGGGGGGAGAACTGCAACCCTGACAACGCAGACTGGTGTGGTTTTAACTCTTGAGGGCGTCGGCTTTTCCAAGGTCATCCAGCCGGGAGGAGCTTGAGAGTCCCACCGTGCTGCGGGCTCCTGCTCGCCTCTGCCGGACGCGCTGGAGAGACGGAGCGCGTTCGTCTTCGGTGTGGAAATTAGTTTCGTCGGAAATGTAACCAAGTCGAATGAGCTGAAATTGAGGAAAAGTGTGAATAGGCTTCGTTATGTACAATGTTTTCCCCTCCTTACGTCGGCCAGCTCGCTCTGCGTGTGAGTTTAGCGCTGTTCTTCTGCAGAGCTCTTCAGTTCATCTCCTCTTCCTCTCCGCTCACTGATCTGTGAAATGTAGCTGTGCGAATGGGGTGAATTTTTACCACGTAACCCTTTGAAGAGTAGGTCATTTAGAATAAAAAATAAATTCTAAGCCATTGTTCTAGAACGCCATTGACTTCATTTACCAGTAGTGATTGTTACGTCAGCATTAGAGTGTTCAGTTGAGAACATTCTGATCACATGTTTGTGATCTCACACCTTAAAGGGTTAAACTGGACTTGACAGAAAACACTGATACTGACAGGATGTGTTTGTGTTTCTCAAAAAAGTAATACAGCTTTGACTAAGAAATGAAACGTATATGCATATTTTATTTTTGTAAAGTGTAATTTATGAATTATGGGAATAAATATTGGGGTATGCACTGGTCTGTGTTTTTACTCTCCGAAATCCAACTACCTTTTAAAACGCTCCCTACTCGTGCGACTGTGGCCAGCTACATGTCTCCCAACAGGACGTCCCACCAGAGGCGTGGTAAGAAATCGGCTTGAGACCGTGGAGCACCTGCTTGGGGAAGAGGGGCATTAGAGGGACATTCGGTCAGAGAGAGAGCCGTCCTTGTGCTCCTGGGAAAGGCATCACATTGCATGTCAATCACTTGAATCCTGGGGTGACAATCCAGTCGTGTTAAAATGGAGGGTTCCAAAATGCAAACAAGTTCTTAGGGGACAATGGACTCTCTTTATAGCGCCTTTCACGATCTCAAGGGGCGTTACGCTGCGTGGCGGGGAAACGCCTTTCGACCGTCACCAATGTGTAGCGTGCGTCTGGGTGATGCACGGCGGCCATTTCGTGCACGAATGCTTACCGCCACACTGCCTGGACGAGATGCCTGTTTCCAAGGTAGTGAAGATGATCATCTCCTATGAATCAGTGAGTGGTGTGCGTTTATGCACTGTGCAACAGCAAACTGAAGCAGGTGGATTAGAGTCAGCAGACTGCAGTATTTGGGATGGAGATAAAGTGAGTGTTTTCAGTGTTCACTGGAGAGATAAAGGCATTGTAGGCCTGAAGTTGCTCTCAAAAGAAGCAGTCTGATTATCAGTCAAGAAACATCATAAATTGATAAGCTTCCAGTTCCAGGGAAGTTTCTATATTTATGATCATGCTTCTTGAGCATGGAATCTGAACAGGTCAATAGATATTGTTGGTATCCAGCTGTCCTATACAGCCATTCTGTAATGACTAATTGCAAACGGTTTTTTGTTTGGCTCGGTTATGATGGTTGAATACTTAGTTGCCCATTATAGTGCTTATCACTATGTCTTTAACCCTATCTAGTGATACAGGGGTATGTTGGGACATTCAAATGTGGTAGAAGGTTTAGAACCCTGATTGCATTACACAATGGAAATGTTCTTTCATGAAATTGCTGCAGCTATTCAGGGATCTAATGTGTGGTATGCACCCGAAATGACTTCTTCAAAGACAAAAACAATAAGGCAATGCAGTAATAAAACTTTCGAAAGATTTCAAAACTACGATATATCTGTGTAACAACTATATACTTCCCAGTTCTCTAAGGTTCATAACGCTTATTGTACGTTGCTTCGGATAAAAGTGTCTGCTAAATAAATAATGTAATATTCTTCAATCCTGATAAATTTGCATTAAAACTGGCATGAACTTGCAAACAATTCTGATCATCTATACATGTATGTTTGGCTTGTGTTAGACCCCCGCTTCAGGCTAAAACCTCATCATTATATATGTGTTCCTGTAAAAGGTTAATGTTTGAACCGAAAGTAAGAGTGAATGCACTAGGCCTAACACAGAGCTTCTGATGGTTTTGTAGGTGCTGTTGCATGCAGAAAATCAGCTAGAGACTGCTGAAATCATGTATGAACTTTGATGTGAATCATGAATGAACTTTGTACACTTATTAACTCAGGGCATCTGCCTGTGCAGCGTATTGGAAAGGGACGGGAGAGAGTGAAGTGCTTTGGAGCCCTTTATGGGGATATTTAATTTAGATAGAACCGTGATTCTCAAAGTGGGGGGGGGGCGGCGAGAGTGGGGGGGAGTGGACGGGGCACACAGAGACATTGGGGGGGGGGGAGACCATTACAGACCAAAATAGCATCCAAGGAGAATCAAAAATGTCGTCGAGGGGGCTCCAAAAAACTCCCTGTTGTCGAAGGTGCAAAGGGGGACCTGACTGAAAAAAGGACTGTCAATACAGTGCACTGCAGCATCTGGAGTTTTTAGAATATAAAGTGTATAAGTGGTAAGCATGAGAAGTTGATAAGATATTTGACATAGGAATGAGATTCATAGATATGTCGCTACAACTGAATGGCCATTTGTTTTTCAAAAATGCTACCAAATTACAGTAGTCTGGTGGAAAAAAGATGTGCTACAACCAAAATTACTTCTGCAAAGATGGCCAATCAGTAAGACAAAAACAGTAAGACAATGTAGTAATAAAACTTTAGATGTCAAAACTGCTATATATCTGAATAAAAACTATCATTCCCAGTTCTATAAGATTCATTTAAAGGACTACCACTGCAATGAAATGCTGAAATCAACAGGTGCTCCCCCTCCATGGTACAAACACTGACGTAGACTATTGGAGTATAAAAGTCCAGGATAATTTAGCTCTCGCATTCTCTGGCACCTGTGAGCGCTCAGGCTCGGACGTCCTGCCCCGATCAGTGTCAGAACGGTCCAGGGTTGGCGGTTTCGCGCTGGCACAGAGATGGACTCCGTGTTCAGGAGAGTCCGGATCCAGAGCCGTCTGCTCAGACAGTGCCTGGCCGAGTGTTTGGGAGTCTACGTCTTGATCGTGAGTATTTTGTCGAATCTGGTTCCGTGTGTGTACGTATAGTTTGACGCGTTCTCTGGAGTGTTCCTGTGGATTTGTTTTCCTCTGATCATTGTGCTGAGGTTGTTCTGCATTCCAGCTCTGATCCTCCACTGTCTTTGTTGTTTCCACGCTGTCTTGTCTTCAGTACGTGGGATGAACCCGAATACAGAAACAGAGGCATCTTCATCTCGTCTTATCTTATCTGCCAATCGTTACCTGTCAAAGTGCAATGATTGCAGACAGCAGAATGTGGTGTGTTATTGCCAAGGCCATTTTTGTGTTGGAAAACAAGATGAAACGCTCAGCTCAGCAAAGAAAAGATTTAATGGTTGACAATACTAAGTGCAGATTCTCAATCAGTGGCCCTAGGCACAGGTGACTAGCCCTACATTTTTGGACTGCTGTGACAAAATGTGTAACAAAAAGACAGACCAAAACTTGCATGTGTTACAGCTCTTCCTCTCTCCTTCGCTCCTTCTTTCTTCTGTCCTCTTTTTCATCCCCTGTTCATATGTGTTATGATCCCAGCAGTCCGTGCATCACTCGAGTCATGTGCTTCCTCCCTGATTTACCCTTTTCGCTGGCCGCAGTTCTCTTAAGGTCCCAAATAGTCTCTTACGGGGAGCTTCTGTGGGTTGACTTAGACGGGAAAGCTGGAGGAGACTTTGACCCTAAAACTAACGAGGGAAATCAGACTGTCCTGATTCAGCAGGTTAATGTGTGAGAGTATTAGACAGAAGCACACACTCACACACACACACACACACATATACACACACACATACGACATATATATACACACATACATACGCACATATACACACACACACACACATACAGACACACTCACATGCACACACACCTCTCACACACACATACGCACATATACACACACACACACACACACACAGGCACACTTACATGCACACACACACATACATATACACACTCTCTCTCACACACACACATGCGCGCGCACACACACGCACATGTACACACACACACATACATGCACATATATATACACACACACACACACGCACACACACACATACGCACATATATACACACACACAGTCCCGTACTGCTATCCTTGTGAGGACTTCCCATCGACTACATTCATTCCATAACCTCTAACCTCTAACCCTAACCCTAACCCCAACCACGACATGCCTAACCTTAACCCTAACCTTAACCTAACCCTAACCCTAACCCTAAGTCCTAACCCTAAAACAGCCTCTTGACCATGTGGAGACCAGAAAAAGGTCCCCACAAAGATACATTTTCCTCATCTTTCTATCCTTGTGAGGACACACACTCTCACAGAGTCGGCGGTGTGAAAGGCCTCTGTTGCCAGGGAGCTGGGAGTTGCCCCAGTGTAGCGCTCCTGTCCTTGGGCTCCGGTCAGTACGCGGCGGGGGTGTGGCTCGGCGCTCACAGCTGACAGGGCCGCTCTTTGTGTAACCGCAGGTGTTTGGCTGTGGGGCCGTCGCCCAGGTGACGACCTCTGAGAACACCAAGGGGCAGTACCTGTCCATCAACCTAGCCTTTGCCCTAGGCACCACCTTTGGAGTCTATGTCTCTCGAGGCGTGTCAGGTTGGCATACATCCTTTATTTCTATCCTCTGTGTTATATTTGCCCGATACTGCTTCTTATGTTTAATTGTTTGCTTTTATCTGGTTTCATTTTGTTGTTCTTATTTCCTGTGATTTTATATTTCTTATTTACATTTTTAGTTTTTTTTCAATCTCCAATGCTTTTCATTTTACAGTTCCTTATATTGTTTGTGTGTCATGCTGTATTGCCTGCAAGGTGCTACATTATTATTATTATTATTATTATTATTATTATTATTAATAGTAATAATAATAATAATAATAATAATAATAATAAAAATAATAATACTTTTTTATTCATTTACACCATTATACTCTCTTACACACACCATCATAGAGAATAGTATTATGTGTGAAAGAGAATGAATGTATGTGCGAGAGACTATAGTAGGCCTAGTATGTGTGAGAGTTTATGATCGTCTGTGTGTGAGAGAATCGTCAAGATATACAAGAAATGGAGACAGCTTCTGCTTACCGGTTCCATATATTCCTATGTGAGGTGCTCAGTGGCGCATGAAGCCAATTCATGGAGGCTGCCATGTTTGACTGAGGGATTTTGGCACAAGAGCGTGCGCACTGGGTACCTACACGTGAAGGATCACGGTAAACGCAGAGCAATGATGCTAACCCGCGGGGGTGCGCTCCGAAAATGCTTTCAAATCGTCTGACGAACTGTGGCTTTGCTGATGTATGATTTTGTGGAAGAAGTGACTTATTGTGACGAGGCCATTTCTAATGTGGTTTCAAACATTTCTGTGAGTTAAATTAATACATAAGACAGTCAACATTTTTATAGAAGCATTCAGCAAGACATGTACAGTACATTACATTAGCTAGCTACGTACTTATAAAAAGGTTACGCGAGCTAGCAAGACTGAAATGCAGTGAAAAGTTGTGGTTAGCTAGCTAACTAAATATCTATCAAGTTTCACCAGCTAGAGATTGAGCTGTCCTCTGACTAGCCCCAGCCAGCTAGCTAGACAGTAGAGCAGTTGTAGCTGGCTAACTTTTCCAAACGATACAAACATTCGTTGGCAGTTGACTGTAAGTAATTATATCTAGCTATCAGGCTAGCCACAACTTCTGACTTGTTTAAATTCTACAGTCAAGAAGTGTGCACTCAGCCATTTTGTGTTAGGGAGCTCTGTTTTTTTAAAAGAAGATAGACAAATGACTTCCAAAATAAATAGAAATGTGATCAGTAACTCTGTGATTTGATTGTAGTCTAATACTTTCTAAAGCTGTAAATGACTCCTTACCCTACGGTCACACGGGGCGACACAGGAGGGAGATATACCGCTGTCGCTTGTCGCTTATGGGCGTTCCTGGCTTGTGGTTACCAGGTTACAGAACTAAACAAGTAGTCTAGACATGATTGCACATTTGTTTCAGCAACGTCTGCCTTCACTCCCATTGGTAGTCGCTGTGTATTTCGCTCAGTATTTGCATAAAATAGACCTCTAGTCTATTTTTGTCCCGCCTACTTCGCTTTGCAATGGCCGCTTGTCTCTTGTTGCTGTAAATTGCTGTAAAAAAATAAGAGTTTGTCACCTACTGCAATACTGGCTCGTTTTCATTGTTTACAGTGTGGCAAGGTTCGGTTTGTGGGAGGAATTCAGAGCAATTAGAGGACCACGCCTACTGGTTAAATAGGCACACACCTGGATTATGTTATGAATCAGTCCAGGATTAAAAGTGTGCTTGTTTCCACAGTAGGCGTCTGAGACCGGGGATCCCCCACAACAACGAGAGAGAGCACATACCGTCTGGGAAAGGCTGAAAAGTGACCATGTGATTTCATTTGTTTTGTATTTATTATTTTAGTTCATTGTTTTTGCCCAGATCCCTTGAGGGTGACAGGTGAAGGTTTTTTCGTTTGTGTTCTTGGGTGAACGAGCTCTCTCTCGCTACTCCTAATAAAACGCCAGAGTTATCTGAAATTTCCACATCTCCCTGTGTCCAGCTCTTCTGTCCCAACCAGGGTGGTCACGGCGTGTGACATATTTGGTGGGCGAAAACCCAGGGCGGAGGAATCTCTGAAGATGGAGGGCGCTCCGCTAGTGCGGATGGTGAAGCAGCTAGCACAGACGCAGGAGTCGCGACACCGAGCCCTCTGCAGCCTGCAGGAACATCAGCAACAAGCGATGCGAGCTAGCGCATTGCAGGCTGCGGAGCGAGCCACCCCGGCAGAGTTGCTGAAGGGAATGGAGCCACCGGAAGTAGCCGCGCGAACTTTCGTTGTCTGCAGTCGGTCGGCCCTTCGCTCACGCTCGGCAAGTCCTCGACTCCTGCTGACGCCGGCTGCAACCGGAGTGCTGCATTGTCCTTTTATCGCAGCAGAGGGGGGAGGTGGTCACGGATGACGGCGATGCAGGGGAGGGGCCATCTGGTAGGCAAACCCCTGGTCCTGGTGAGGCAGAAATGTCTGACACAGGTTCGGGGGGTGGAGGGAACTAATCTCCCTCCCCTGCTCTCCAGAGTGACTGACTTTGCCCTCGAACAGTCGATTGGGAGGCTTCTCAACCAGCAGAGGGCAGTGACATACCCCTATTTTTGTATTATTTAGGATAAGTTGTATGGGATGAGCAGCGGGTAGCACTGTCACCTCACAGCAAGAAGGTTGTGGGTTTGAAGCTTGACTTGGGGCCTCTCTGTGTGGAGTTTGCATGTTCTCCCCGTGTTCGCGTGGGTTTCCCCCGAGTACTCCGGTTTCCTCCCACAGTCCAAAAACATGCAGGTAGGCTAATTGGAGACTCTAAATTGCCCATAGGTATGAATGCGTGAGTGAATGGTGTTTGTGCCTGCGATAGATTGGCGGCCTGCCCAGGGTGTATTCCAGCCTCTCGCCCCAATGCACGCTGGGATCGTCTCCTGCACCCCCCACGACCCTGCTCAGGATAAGCGGGTATAGATTATGGATGGATCAGATGAGTCGGGACCCATTTACAAACGAGGATAGCACAGAACTTTTAGTGCCAAAAAGCCATCAGAAAATGGGTTTTCAGGCAGCTCACAACAAACTGATGGCAGGTCATTTGGTGCGGGACAAGACACTTAGCCGTATAATGGCTCAGTCTTATTAGTCAGGCATACGGGGTTACATCCGCCAGTGGTGTGCAGACTGCCCAGAATGTCAAAAAGTAAATCCAGCAGCCATCCCAAAAGCTCCTTTCTGTTAAAAGAAACTTGGGAGGAGGGTACAAGCCAAAGTAAAAACGAAATTCAATACGTTTTGGACCTGTGAGCAAAGCCGCATTCACTTGGTAAAATTGCACATAAGCATTCAGTGGACGGAGCTGTGACAGGTGATGTACACTTACTGAGCGCATAATGAGTTATCCAAGAAATAATAAATAAATAGGCAAAATGCAAAAATTACAAAAAATCTTGATAAATTTGGCTTATGTATTATTATATATTAATATAATTGTCATATTTGATAATGATGTGTGTGAGAAAGTATGATGGTGTATGTGAGAGAATATAATGGTGTGTGTGTGAGAGTATAATGGTGTTTGTGAGGGTGAGAGAGTATAATGGTGTGTGTGAGAGTGTATAACGGTGTGTGTGGGAGAGTATGATGGTGTATGTGAGTGAGTATAATGGTGTGTGTGAGAGTGTATAATGGTGTGTGTGAGAGTGAGAGAGTATAATGGTGTGTGTGAGAGTGTATAATGGTGCGTGTGGGAGAGTATGATGGTGTATGTGAGTGAGTATAATGGTGTTTGTGAGAGAGTATAATGGTGTGTGTGAGAGAGTATAATGGTGTGTGTGAGAGTGTATAATGGTGTGTGTGAGAGGAAGTAGAATGGTGTGTGTGAGAGAGTATGATGGTGTGTGTGAGAGGAAGGAAAATGGTGTGTGTGAGAGAGTATGATGGTGTGTATGAGAGAGTATTATGGTGTGTGAGAGAGTATGATGGTGTGTGTGAGAGGAAGTATGATTTATGGCCTAAATGGCCTCTCATAGTTATGGGTTTGCCCTCCTTTGAGCGCTGGAGCTAAAGTGTGTATGCATGTGGTAAGTGTGTTTTGTGGTAAGCGTGCTATGCGTTTAGTGTGCTGTGCGGTAAGTGCACATGTGGTAAGCGTACTATGTGGAAACTGCTATTTAGTAAGTGTGCAATGTGATAAGGGTACTATACAGTAAGTGTACTATGTGGTAATTTTGCTATGCGGTAAGTGTGCTATGCGGTAAGGGTGCTATACAGTAAGTGTGCTATGTGGTATGTGCACTATACATTAAGTGTTCTTAATGGTGAGTGTGCTCTCTCTGTCCAGGAGCTCACCTGAACCCCGCAGTCACCCTCAGCCTGTGCATGCTGGGAAGGCACCCTTGGAGGACTCTGCCCTTCTATGTCTTCTTCCAGGTGTTTGGGGCCTTCCTTGCCGCTGCCACCGTCGCCTTGCAGTACTACGGTGAGCAGGCGGGGATAGAAAGCACCACCATACTGAAAGTTTCTTTCCATACAGGAGAGGGTTAAGCAATGTATGGAGTAGCTTTTAACCATATTCAGAAGTTATTATCATGTGGAGCAGTTTACCAGGACTTGCAGCAGTGTCAGGAGTTTGTTGGTCCGTTCAAGACCTAATCAGAGTGGACACAGAGATAGTTAATTTTTTTATTACATATCTCTATGCTTCAATATTAGCATCAGCTAAATATTAGCTTTTACAGTTTACTAGGGTGAAGTTTATATGAGAAACACAAAAAATATGAATCAAATATGAATCAGCATGTATGTGTGTGTGTGTGTGTTTGCACGCACGTGTGTGTGTGCACCCATGTGTGTGTGTGTGTATGTGCGTGTGTGCGTGTATGTGTGTATGTGTGTGTGCGCATGTGTGCGTGTGTGTGTGTGTATGTGCGTGCGCATGTGTGTGTGTATGTGCGTGCACACGTGTGTGTGTTCGTGTGTGTATGTGCACGCATGTGTGTGCGTGTGTGTGTGTGTGTATGTGCGTGCGCACGTGTGTGTGTGTGTGTATGTGCTTGCGTGTGTGTGTGTGTATGTGCGTGCGCATGTGTGTGCGTGTGTGTGCGTGTGCGCATGTGTGTGTGTGTGTATGTGCGTGCGCATGTGTGTGTGTGCGTGTGTGTGCGTGTGCGCATGTGTGTGTGTGTGTATGTGCGTGTGCGCATGTGTGTGTGTGTGTGTGTGTGTAGATGCCATTATGCACTTCAGCAATGGGCAACTGACTGTAACAGGACCGACTGCCACCGCTGGAATTTTCGCCACTTACCCTGCAGATTACCTCAGTCTGTGGAGTGGCTTTGTGGACCAGGTAAGCTCACCTGAGTCTTTTGCAGATCACTGCTACTGTTCTTCTTCTTCTTATTATTATTATTATTATTGCTGTTGATGTTGTTGCTGTTGCTGTTGCTGTTGTTGTTGTTGTTGTTGTTGTTACTGTTGGTGTTGTTGTTGCTGCTGTTGTTGTTACTGTTGCTGTTTGTAACAAGTGCTGCAGTCCTTCTCCCCACAAGCCACACAATCCTCTATTCTCGGACGCACACAGGTTTTATTTCGCTTGGTTTCAGACCGTACATACACGAACACAAACTAAACCAAACCGAAACAAAACACACACGATAAGGGAATCGCTCGGCGTCGCTCCCGCGAGCGTTTCATTCCAGCGCCCCGGTCTCACTGCAGGCAGAGCATATAAACAATTAGCAATTACTTGAGATTGCACACACCTGGGGTTGTAGCGCCAGCAAAACCGCTCCCTCTCCGCCCGCAGATGGCGCCCTAACCACACCATCCCTCCACACTGTTGCTGTTGTTGGTGTTTGTGTTGGTGATATTGTTTTTGTTGCTGTTGCTGTTGTTGGTGTTTGTGTTGGTTTTATTGTTGTTGTTGGTGTTGCTGTTGTTGTTGATGTTGTTGGAGTAGCTATTGCTGTTGTTGTTGCTGTTCTTGTTGTGGTTGCTGTTGCTGTCGTTGATGTTGTGGTTGGTGTTGGTGTTGCTGTTGTGATGTTTTGAGGGTGCATTAGCCTCTCAGCTGTTAGCACACCAGCGCAGTGCCTTGACGTGCGCTAACACTGGCTGTGTCCCGGGCAGGTGATTGGGACTGGCATGCTGCTGGTGTGCATCCTGGCTGTGGGGGACCGCAGGAACACCCGCATCCCTCCTGAGCTGGCACCGCTTCTGGTGGGCCTGGTTGTCCTGGTGATCGGGATATCCATGGGCGTCAACTGTGGCTACGCCCTCAACCCGGCCAGAGACCTGGGGCCCCGGCTGTACAGCTATATCGCGGGCTGGGGAGAGCAAGTGTTCTGGTAGGTCACCCTTACACCCTCTGCTAATGCACACAGACATTACATTACATTTATTTGGCAGACGCTTTTATCCAAAGTGATGTACAAAAGTGCATTTCATGGTCATGGACAACTACAAAACACAGGTTCAATAAGATACAATACTTATTTTGTACAGCTATTTCTAGCCGTGAACACTATTCTGACCTAACCTCTGCCAAGCCAACTAGGCAGAAGAACAAGCTACAATATTAGGACAAATACAAATTACCAAAATGTGCTGGGATGGGGAAACAGAACAAGTTCATGAGGGGGGGGATTTATAATGAAATATACAGAGTGGTGGTAGTTAGTCCAGGTATAGTCTGAAGAGATGAGTCTTCAGACCATGGCGGAAGATGGGTAGTGAGGGAGAGGTTTGAAGAGGAACAAGGAGTTTGTTCCACCACTGGGAAGCTAGGGTGGAGAAGCTCTGTGCAGAGCGGAGTGGTCGAGTAGACGTATAGGATTGAATCGTGCCCTGCAAGTAGATGGGGGCTGTCCTGTTGGCTGCAGTGTAAGCGAGGGTCAGGACTTTGAACCGGATCCTGGCAGTGACCGGTAGCCATTGGAGTGATCGCAGCAGAGGAGTGACGTGGGAGAATTTTGGAAGGTTGAAGATGAGTTGGGCAGCGGCATTTTGAATCATCTGTAGTGGCTGTATGGCACAAGCTGGCAGGCTTGCAAGGAGAGAGTTGCAGTAATCAAGGCGGGAGGTCACCGTAGCCTGGATGAGCAGCTGGGTAGAGTGCGTAGTCAGGTATGGTCGAATCCTTCTGATGTTGTACAGAAGGAATCTGCAGGACTGTGATGTTGCCTTGATGTGCTCCTTGAGGTCCAGTTGGTCATCCAGTACCACCCCCAGGCTCTTTGCAGAGTGAGAGGCAGTCACTGTGGTAACATCAACCATGATTGAGAGCTCATGTAGTAAGGAGGTCTTGTATGGAAAGAAGAGCAGCTCAGTTTTGTTGAGGTTGAGCTTCAGGTGGTGACTGGCCATCCAGGTAGAGATGTCAGCACCGGAGGCAAGTGAGCAGAGGGGGGAAAAAAAGAGTTGCGTGTCATCTGCATAACAATGATAGGAAAAGCCATTGATAACTGAACCAAGAGATTTGGTGTATATGGCTAACAGTAGAGGACCCAGTACAGATCCCTGCGTTACTCCCGTGACAAGGGGATGAGAATCAGAGGCAGACCCCATCCAGGTGACCTGGTAGAATCTATCTGCAAGATAGGAAGCGAACCAAGACAGGGCAGTCCCAGCAATGCCCATCTCAGCCAAGGTGGAGAGGAGTATTTTGTGGTTGACCGTGTCGAATGCTGCAGACAGGTCAAGAAGGATCAGGACAGAGGAGAGGCGTTAGGCTCTTGCAGTGGCAAGTGCCTCCGTCACAGCCAGGAGCGCAGTCTCTGTTGAGTGCCCGAATCGGAAGCCTGACTGGTGAGGGTCTAGCAGGTCGTTCTGATGGAGAAAATAAGTTAGTTGTTTAAGCACTGCGTGTGCAAGGGTTTTGGACAGAAAAGGTAGAAGTGATACGAGTCGATAACTCATTACATCGGAGGGGTCTGAGGTGCATTTCTTGAGGAGTGGGGTAACGCGAGCCATCTTAAAATCAGAGGGAACATGACCAGAGGCAAGAGAGAAATTAACAATGGAGGATAGATAGGGAAGGATCTTGCTGGAAATTGATTGGAGGACTGTAGATGGGATGGGGTCAAGTGGACAGGTGGTTGCATCATGAGAAGTGATGAGTTGTAGTACATCGGAGTCCTCCAGCATCTCATAGGTCAGTGTGGCCGTGGGTTTGTCCTGGGGGGTTGGGGGGCTCACTGGATGGGCAAAGGAGTTCCGGATTTTAGCCACCTTTCCTTCAAAGGTGGCCAGAAAGTCATCTGCGGAAAGGGAAGAGGGAGATAGGGGTGGAGGAGGAATGAGGAGGGAAGAGAAGGTGGAGAATAGTTTGCATGGGTTAGAGACACATGCACTGATCTTAGATTGGAAAAATGAGGCTTTAGCTGATGTGAGGGCAGATGTGAAAGTTGCCAGCAGGGTATGATATGTAGTCAGGTCATCAGAGGATCAGGATTTCCTCCACTTCCTCTCTGCAGCATGCAGTGATGTTCTGCTGGAGCGTAGTGACTCAGTCAGCCATGGGCAGGGGGGTGAAGAGCGTGCTGATTTGGAGACAAGAGGACAAAGTGAGTCGAGGGACTGGGAGAGGCAGGAGTTGAAGGTGGAGGTAGCAAGATCAACTGGCAGGTTAGAGAAAGAAGCAGGAGGGGGAAGTATAGAGAGAGCAGTGGAGATGAGGGAGGATTATGACAGAGTAGAGAGATTTCTTGAAACCTACTGTGGGTGAACAGTTGAATGAATTGTGGGGGAGTAAGTAGGACAGGGAGAAAGAAAGTGGTCTGAGACATGGAGGGGCGTCAGCGTGAGTTGGGGAATGGAGCAGCTTCTGGTGAATACAGTCTAGTTGGTTACCAGCCTTGTGTGTGGGGGGAAAAGAAGACTGGGAGAGGGCAAAAGAGTGGAGGAGTGAGGCAACCCTGGATAGCTGGGAGGTCTCTGGTTGGAGACATACAAACTAATATTGTGACAAAGCAGGGCACTACTTTGTCATGCTGAATAATTTACAGCCATTGGAGAGAAAGAGTATCTTTAAAAAAAAGGCATTTATTCAAAAGATTTACAGCAAGGAACTTGCATGTTTTTCATGGAAGAGACCTCAACCCTACAAAATGGCCCCCACCTGCTCATCACACACCTGCTTTAAAGACATGCCAATTATAATCGCCAGCAGGTGTGCCACTAGCCTTAATCAGTCACACATTTAGACCAGCGGCAGTTTAAGGTAGACTGAAGTAATGTGTTAATTGCTGAATTAATCATTGTTTTCCCAAATCAGCTGAAACAACTGTTTACAAAATAGTTACTGATTAATCCTCTTCAGATACAGATGGGCTTCAAAATCCATTATCATTTATCAAAAGCATTATAGAAATAGCTAAAAATTCAGTAAATTGGTAATGAAAATGAAGAACTTACATTGTGTTTTGAACATAATGAAAATTGGAAATCTGTAGCAATCATTATTTAATTTGTCTGATAATCCATACATTGTCTCTCAGTACAAAATAAATGTAAATTTTGAGATTATAACAGATTTCTATATAACATTAAAACATTTTAAACAAATTTCTAGTGAAGAGGCCTTCATCTTCATAAATATAACACACACTGATGCTAATAATGTAATATTAAGTAATGATGGATCAAACTAAAGCTAATGGATATTCAGAAAGTAGTGGTGGTAGATGGTACACGGTGTCACATCTCTCCCCCCTCTCTGTCTCTTCATCTTCTTCTCTCTCTCTCTCTCTCTCTTTCTCTCTCTCTCTATCTCCCCCTCTCTCCCTCTCCCCCCCTTTCCCCTTCTCTCTGTCTCTCTCTCTGTCCCCTGCCCCCTCTCTGTGTCTCCCTCTCTCCCCCCCTCTCTCTCAGGGCGGGGGGAGGATGGTGGTGGGTCCCTCTGGTTGCTCCCTGTGTCGGAGCGCTGGTGGGGTCTGTAGTGTATGTGCTCCTGATTGAGGCACATCACCCAGAGCTGGACCTTCACCTGGAAAAGGCTGACCAGTGCCAAACCGTGGACAACAAACTGGCTCTAGAGCTGGAGGGGGTCGAGCTGGACCTGAATTCCCCCAAGGGCTGCCCCAACGAAGGGCAGGAGGGCAAGAAGGCTGCAAGTGGGAAGGGTGAGGAGGGGTAGTACGGACGGCTTCGTAAATAATTATCACACAGACGCTTGGCATGCAGAGCAAGCCACAGTAGCTCAGTTAGTTTGAGTCGTGGGTGTGGTCACCCATACGCATTTATAGTGGGCACAATTTGTGACATCACTAGAACCTTTCATTCTTTTGTTGAGACACTACAGAATTCCGGGTTCCATCATGGGTTCTGAATGGAATAGAATCCGCTGTTTGATTTTGGTAATTAGATGAGAGTTCTGTTAGCCCTCAAACACGTTTTCTTAAATCCTTAATTGTGATCATGGAGAGCCCAGTGAACATAAATAGGTTTTCACAGAATAATTATTTTTAGGATATACACAATAGTGTCAGTTATAGTAAAGGCTAAAGTATGCTATTAGTTATAGGATGGTGTAGTATTGGTAATAGTGTTATTTCATAATAAATAATGAGAATATTTTTGTATTTAGTTTATTTGTCTGTGAATGCACCGTACTGAGAAGTGGGCATATATGACTTGCAAATGAGTTTTATTTGACAATGTATACTTTCATACTTTTTGCTGTTCCTTTTTCCACATTGTGAAATCCTGTACTCAAAGTACCTTTGCCAGTGATGTTATATCATATAGTTGCGATACACATTTATTTCTGTAATATATTTTCTTAAATAAACGTACTAAATTACAGTATGTGCTATGTATTTTTCCCCATTCTTCCCACATTCTCAACAAGAAACAATTTATAGAAAGCTTGACATTCACTTTGTGTAGCCATTCCAATGAAGCATTTGCAAGATGTGAATGTTATCTTATCATGTGAACATGCAGGGAGTAACATGTAACCATCAACATCACAGAAATTAAAACTGTAATGTAGGTTTTTGCCAGCAGAACTAAAAACAAGTGTATCATTTATGCTTGTCAAGAACAAGATTACTTGCCTTCATTCTTGGAAAAATCAAGTCCAGCTTCTTACACCTTGTATATCGATTGAAATATGGACTTTTATACAGCTGTTGCAATAAAAAACTTTAAAAAAAAAAAATTGATTGAAACATTGAATACACATGTAAATACATTCCTCTCCTTTGCTTCTCCAACACATTGGACCTTTCTCGCCAAACAGCAGGCCACAGTAGTGATGCATGTGGAAGAAAACCCATTTTCACTCTCTATTCCTGAGGTCAGCAGAATCAAAGTTTATTACAGCATATGCCTGAGATGGACACACTCACAAAGTAGTTCTACAGTGTTTAATGTTCACTCAAAGACAAAAAAGGCATTGCTTTAATTTACACCAGTGACTTGTTTTTTTCATGCATAAATATATTTGTTTACTATAGCCTGGTTGGGTCTGCGGTAAGTTTTTTAAAGAAGAATATGCAACAAAATGGAGGCAGTGCACTTGTATGCAGTGCTGGTTGACTCTGGGCATGCTGCCAAGTTTCATACTCCAGAAAGTACCCTGCACCCAGGCATATTAGCACAAACAAGAGTTATGTTATTTCAAACTTCCACACAAGGGACTAATGAAAGAATGACCATATTTTATAATCCACATACGGTCATTGCTTCTGCCACACACATGCTCCAAATGGTTTATACTCTGCCCATTGGTCTACATACCATCGGCATATTGCTTTGGTGTGGGAAACATTAATCAAAAACCACAAAACTAAGGGGCTGTAAGGATCACAGACCAATCACCTTCAGAGGCTCGGACGTGTTTCTGCTCTGAATGACGATGGAGGGTGTTAACAATAGAGGTTAACCTTGGTGATGCTGAACTTCTGAAGGTGTGTAGATGATAGATGTTAACATTGGTGATGCTGAACTTGTCAGGACCCAGGCGCAGAGCGGGAAAAAACACGGAACTCCAAAAAGTTGATACAAACAAGACTTTACTAAAAAAAAAAAAAAAAAAATCAGAACAAACAGAGCCACGAGGGGCATAAAACGAAAACTAAAAAAATACAAAAAAAACTGAACTACACCAGTACAGAAAACAAATGGCAGAAACGCACAGAAACACACAAGCGGAAACAAAGTAAGAAACACAAACAGGTCAAAAACACAGGCAGGTACATACGGTCTGAAACAAACACAAGGAACCAGCACCCGAGTCAAGGGGACAAAGAACTTAAATAGACAGGGGGTAACAAGACACAGGTGAACTCAAAAAACAATCAAACCAGAAAAGGAGGGGATAACAAGACACAGGTGGGAACAATGATAGAATAACGAGACAATTAAAAACAATCATACAATTAACAGGGGGGAGCAGGACACAAAACAGAAGTGCTGCCATCTGGAAAACACAGAACCATGACAGAACTTCTGCAGGTGTGTAGATGATAGATGTTAACCTTGGTGATGCTGAACTTCTTCAGGTGTGTAGATGTTAAATGTTAACATTGGTGATGCTGAAGTTCTGCAGGTGTGTAGATGATAAATGTGAAGCTTGGTGGTGTTTAACTTCTGCAGGTGTATAGATGATAGAGGTCCACCTTAGTGATGCTGAACTTTACATTACATTATATTTATTTGGCAGACGCCAAAGTGACATACAGTAACGGCATGCCAAAGGTCATTGGAACAAACTACAATACACAGGTCCGATAAGGTACAATGCTCATCAAACTAGGAAGCATTACAATCTACAACATCAAAACAATGATACAAGGCAAAATAAGTGCTGGATGGATGTACATGTAACATGAGTGGCACAGGAGGTACATGTCTAGCATGAAAGAGGGGCATTTGAGTGATAGAAATAATCGAGTAGAGTCCAGCTATAGTCTGAAGAGTTCATTCCACCCCTGGGGAGCTAGGCTAGAGAAGCTCCGTGGTAGGGACGAGTGAGAACCCTTTACCCAGAATGGCAGGGGGAGCAAGGCGCCCTGCTGCTGCAAAGCAGAATGGTCAAGCAGAGGTATAGAATTGAACCCCTGTCAAGCTCATTTACAAGCTATGTTGTTCCCATAGAGGGCGATGCTGCTCAGGCTCCCGGGAAATCACAGCCATCTCCTGAGAAAGCTACTGACATTCCTCTCCAAGCTCTCTACGTTAGAGATGGGGACTTCGCACACAAACAGAGGCCAGAGTATCCTTGGCAGGATACCGTGCTGGTAGATCCAGGCATTAAACTTGCCAGGAAGACCTGACTGGTCAACCGCTTCCAGCCAGCTTTGCTGTTGCTTGGAGCACTTTGTCGGTATACTCATCAAACTGTTGCCAGTCAGATTTGGTCTCAGGGGATGTGGCTGTAGGTGTGTGTAATGAGATTCCCATTGATGGTGTTGCCTTCATACTTTTGCCAATGACCTAGCTGACAGCAGAGTTTTGGCTACCTCAGAACTCTTTCTACCCCAGTGGCTCAGAGTGTACCTGATGAATTTGCTCCAGAGGTGTTGCTCTGGACCATTTCAATGTCTACAGATTCTAATAGTTCGCCCCTTGTGGTCTATACAGACCATAACCCTCTCGTTTGCATCCACATCTCAAACCATTCTCTCATGAGGTGTCTTTTTACAAGGCTACAACCTGGAAATCCACCACATATGTGGGTGAGACAATGTACTAGCAGATGCCCTCTCAGTAGTAAGTTGTGTTCTGTTGTCAAGTTTTTGAATTTTATTCTGGAAATTTTTGTAGTTGCCACCCATCTTGAGGGGGGTTGTGGCATGTCCTTCACAGGCTTGCCTTCCTCCATCTGCTTAGTTTATAAGAGCCTGTCCTGCAGCAATCTGGCCCCTCTCTTGCTCAACCAGGAGGACACTGGAAGAATAGTGTCCTGCTAGCCACCACTTTCCCCCTTTTTTTCTCCACTCTATGCATTTTGATACTTTAATAACCACATTTCTAATAAATCCCCTTTTGTGTTTGACTCCTTTATGTTATGGCCCTTTCAAGCCAGGATCGTAAAAGAGTCCTTTATGGTTTTAAACATCTTCATACACAATGCATTAGCATGCCAAGTGTTTATCAAAGACACACTATATACTAATTACTTGTTTATAATTCTAAGCATTCCAACAATATGGGTTTTTTTATTTGTATATTTTTAATAACAAACATTTGATGGTACAGCATAGTGCAATGAATGGTACGGGAAAGTAAGTCAGACAGCAGTAGTCTAATGCAAATACAAATTGGACCAAGTTTCTCAGTATGTTTCTCAATACTAAAGCTATTACTGAGGTTCTACTATACACAATAATAAATGATGGGGAGAAACATTTCAATAATGTCTCTGTTGGCAAAAGTGAACCTATACTTTAATGAGATTTACTGACAGACCCACACCACAGACCCCACAAATATCTTTATCTCAAAGGAATAAGTACCTAAAAAGATACCCTGATTTTTAAATTTATAGTCTGCTAGCTTGTTCCATCAGGTACTTGTAACATTGCGAGTAAACAGTTTTTGAATTGGTGGCCAGTTTACCAAAGAAATGGGCTATCAATGTTCACATCCTTAATTGTGCCTCTTTGGTTTGTCTCTGAATCTCTTTTCCAGCCTTTTATCTATTCCTTTATTATCACAGCCAACACAGCACATAGTCCCATAATTCTCATTGGCATTTTATAAACTAGACATGTTTTAGCCTTGTACTTCCTTCAACCTGATTGTCAATAGCATTCAAAATTGTCACTGATGAGTTCCGCACTTGAGTTGAATTTGAACTTCTCAACTCTAGAGAGATGTAGAGCTTACAACACTAGATACAAAGTAGAGGCGATGTTAGACTTCAGTCAATTTATGAAAATGAGTGAAAAATTTCTGAAAATTCCAGAAACTTTACCCAGCTAACGACAGCTTTGATAAAAATAACTCTAACTAATAATTCAGCACTGCGGTTAAGTGCCCACAGAGGGCCAAAATAAGTATTGATTTAGGTGTCTTTGCATTGGTGTGTTCCTGCTCATTCGTAAGCCTTTGTGTCCTCACTTTATTCAGTTTTAATAAACAATTCTTTCTATGGATGGAATAGGCAAATTGGCCTCTCCGTGTTTTGTCCATAATCTTTGACTCAGCCCGGAATATTGAACTGTGATTTGCTGCATTGCACTATGGGGTGGGCCACAGGGACCCTCTGCGTTTTGGTCGATGATGCCCACCTTCTGATACTCACTGATTAACTTCATGTGACCGGTTTTGTAGTAGCAAGGGGGGGAAACGCCTTTCAACCGCGTTTAGCGTGCGTCTGGGTGATGCACGGCGGCCATTTTGCGCAAGAATGCTCAACACCACACTGCCTGGACGAGATGCCTATTTCCAAGGTGGTGAAGATTATGTAATTGTGAATCAGTGAGTAGCGTGCGTTTATGCACTGTGCAACAGCAAACTGAAGTAGGTGGATTAGAGTCAGCTGACTGCAGTCAGGGATGGAGATAAAGTGAGTGTTTTCAGTGTTCCTATAAAAGGTTAATGTTTGAACCAAAAGTAAGAGTGAATGCACTAGGCCTAACACAGAGCTTCTGATGGTTTTGTAGGTGCTGTTGCATGCAGAAAATCAGCTAGAGACTGTTGAAATCATGTATGAACTTTGATGTGAATCATGAATGAACTTTGTACACTTATTAACTCAGGGCATCTGCCTGTGCAGCATATTGGAAAGGGGCAGGAGAGAGTGAAGTTCTTTGGAGCCCTTTATGGGGATATTTAATGTGTGCATAATTTAGATAGAACAGTGATTCTCAAAGTGGGAGATGATGGGGGGGGGGGGGGGGGGGTGAGGGCGTGAGGGTTGAAGGGGAAAAAAAAGTCCATTAGAAACCAAAATAGCATCCAAGAATGTAGAGGCTTCAAAAAATGTCCTATTGCCAAAGAGGCAAGAGGGGACCTGATTGGGAACCATTGGGTTAGAATTGGAACATGTTTTGTTGAAAATTCTCACTGATCTTCAGGAGTTTATTTTACCATTTCAGCAGCATCTTGAGTTTTTCAAATATTAAGTGTATACAGTAGTATAAATCATAAAAAGTTGATATAGGGTATTTATTTAACACAGGATTGAGATGCATTGATCTGTTGCTACTGCTGCATTAACTTTTATCTTTCATTAATGCTACCGCACCTGAATAGTCAGCTGCAAAAACAGATGTTACATCTGAAATGACTTGTTCAATGATGGCTAATGTCACAGTAATACAATGCTGCAATAAAACTTTAAAGACACTGTGCAGTCAAAATCATGATTTTAAAATGCTTATGTTATCTCTACAGACTATAAGGTTACTTACACATTGATTTTAAAAGCATTTCATACATGTATGTAACGAATTAGATTTTTTTCCCTAAAAACTATACAATGCTCGACATTGCTGCCTGGTGGAGTATTTGGTATTGGTGGTTTTGAGACCAAGATCGTGACGTCCCAAATGTTTTGCATTGACTAATGTGCGGTGGCCAAAACACTCACCGAGTATGAATATTTATGTAGTGTGCGCTCCGATGTTCATGACCAAATTCTCAAATACATATTGCGCGGGTCTACTGCTAACATTAGCTAACTATCCAGTTCAACAATGCCTTATTGTGTGATTAAAGAATGCAGAGATAGGAATGCATCTTTTCACGCCTTGCCAAAAGATCCAAGTCTCCGAAAGGTCTGGATCAATTATATGGAAAAACAAAACGGTGCAAAGTTAGAAATATCAAAGGTCACAGAATTGTGCAGTACACATCTATCTATCTATCTATCTATACATACAAACTGAGTTACTAGTTACTAACCTAGTTAACTAGATGATTATAGCGGAGTGCAGTCTTACATTTCGCTAACGTTAACTATCTATCTTGCCTTCTCTTACTAGGGAATGCAACTATCGATGCGGTGTTGATACTATAGCTAGCTAGCGTAACGATACACTCAGACTTGATGCGGTGTTGATACTATAGCTAGCTAGCGTAACGATACACTCAGACTTGATGCGGTGTTGATACTATAGCTAGCTAGCGTAACGATACACTCAGACTTGATGCGGTGTTGATACTATAGCTAGCTAGCGTAACGATACACTCAGACTGGTTGATCACCATGAGTGACTTTGGGTCCCACTTCAGCGATGGCAATGTTTTCATTTTGGCGAGGCCTAGGATTAACAGCGATGGGCTCATACATATACGGGTCAATATTTCTAATGCTGTTATTGCTGTGCTCGTTATCCGTTATTACGGTTGTATGATAACTAGCTAACGTTAGCTAACAACTGACGTTACGTGGAGGAGTGAGCGCTGATCCAGGTCAGTGTGAGAGAGCGGCCCGGGCTGTCAATCAAAAGTGAATGCATAAATAATTAGGACAGAACTGACCCGCCTGGCCAGTCTTGAGTCTTTCTATTTCAAGAAATTCAGGTTTTACATCAAAGCAGGTTTTTTTTATCTTTTCAAAGTCTAGTAGTAGAAAAGTAGAAAAATACGTATTTATTGTATTTTAGTAACTAAAGGAACAATTTAAATGTAATAAAAGGGAGGTTGCACTGGGTCTTTAAATCTCAAAACTACTACATAACTGTAGAGCTTCTACATAATTCCCAGTTCTCTAAATTTCATTTTAACTGTAAAAGAACTAATAAAAGAAGGGTTATTATTACAAAGAAATGCTGAAATCAACAGGTGCTCCCCCTCCATGATACAAACACTGACGTAGACTATTGGAGTATATAAGGCCAGGATAATTTAGCTCTCGCATTCTCTGGCACCTGTGAGCGCTCAGGCTCGGACGTCCTGCCCCGCTCAGCGTCAGAACGGTCCAGGGTTGGCGGTTTCGCGCTGGCACAGAGATGGACTCCGTGTTCAGGAGAGTCCGGATCCAGAGCCGTCTGCTCAGACAGTGCCTGGCCGAGTGTTTGGGAGTCTACGTCTTGATCGTGAGTATTTTGTCGACTCTGGCTCCGTGTGCGGACGTATAGTTTTATAGACATATTGTGGATTTGTTTTCCTCTGATCATTGTGCTGAGGTTATTCTGCATTCCAGCTCTGTTCCTCCACTGTCTTTGTCCTTTCCACGCTGTCCTGTCTTCAGTATGTGAGATGAACCCTCATACAGAAACAGAGGCATCTTCATCTCATCTTTTCTGCCAATCGCTACCTATCAAAGTGTAATTCTTGCAGACAGCAGAATGTGGCGCGTTATTGCCAAGGCCATCTTTGTGTTGGAAAACAAGATGAAACGCTCAGCGCAGCAATATGTCCAGCAACTTTCCAGATGCGTTGAAAAGATTTATTGGCTGACAAAAGTGCAGATTCCCAATCAGTGGCCATAGGCGCAAGTGACTTGCCCTACATTTGGACTGCTGTGACAAAATGTGTAACAAAAAGACAGACCAAAACTTGCATGTGCTCTTCCTCTCTCATTACATTACATTACGGGCATTTCGCAGACGCTCTTATCCAGAGCGACTTACACAACTTTTACATAGCATTTTACATTGTATCCATTTATACAGCTGGATATATACTGAAGCAATGCAGGTTAAGTACCTTGCTCAAGGGTACAATGGCAGTGTCCTTACCTGGGAATCGAACCTGCGACCTTTCAGTTACAAGCCCAGTTCCTTACCCACTGTGCTACACTCCGTCACCTTCTCTCCTTCCCTCCTTCTTTCTTCTGTCGTCTTTTTCTTCCCCTGTTCATCTGTCTTATGACCCCAGCAGTCCGTGCATCACTCGAGTCATGTGCTTCCTCCCTGATTTACCCTTTTCGCTGGCCGCAGTTCTCTTAAGGTCCCAAATAGAGCATCTGTGGGTTGACTAAGACGGGAAAGCTGGAGGAGACTTTGACCCTAAAACTAATGGGGTAAATCAGATCGTCCTGATTCAGCAGGTTAATGTGTGAGAGTATTAGACAGACGCACACACTCACACACAGCCACACACATACACACGCACACACACACATGCACTCACACACACATACAAGCACACATATACACACTCACACACACACCTACACACACACACACACACACACACACACACACTCTCACAGAGTCGGCAGTGTGAAAGGCCTCTGTTGGCAGGGAGCTGGGAGTTGCCCCAGTGTAGCGCTCCTGTCCTTGGGCTCCGGTCAGTACGCGGCGGGGGCGTGGCTCGGCGCTCACAGCTGACAGGGCTGCTCTTTGTGTAACCGCAGGTGTTTGGCTGTGGGGCCGCTGCCCAGGTGACAACCTCTGAGAACACCAAGGGGCAGTACCTGTCCATCAACCTAGGCTTTGCCCTAGGCACCACCTTTGGAGTCTACGTCTCTCGAGGCGTGTCAGGTTGGCATACATCCTTTATTTCTATCCTCTGTGTTTAATTGTTCGCTTTTATCTGGTTTCATTTTGTTGTTCTCATTTCCTGTTATTTCACACAATGCCTCATTCTAGAACTACCTTCTCTAGATGCAGACACCAACCACCCCTCTGAGGACTGAGGCTCCCTTTTTAAAACAGAAACCCCACCCTCTTGGTCCCTACCATGACCGGAGGTGGCTCATTAATTAACAGTTAATTACCCAAACACTATTACACTGCCTATACAAAATCACTGGGCAACTATATAATCACTGCTGATTGTAAGGTAATTAAGCCTACTTTTAAAATCAGCAGTTAAAAATATTTCTACCTTTTACAATGTGCGTTGGTCTGTTCTAATGGCCACCATATTCCCAATACGTGGCACACCAAGTGATACAAAATAACCAGGAGCCTTATAGTCTGTTTGGTCCCACTCACCACCCGTACCGCGGAAGTTTTCGTAACATGGAAGTTCCCAGATTTACACAGAAGACAAACAAACATAATGCGCTACCAGACATAAAACAGAGACCACATATCAGTAAATAAAATTGTTTAAATGGGGAAACTTGAATGTGTGTGTGGCCTATTTATTCTGCGGGTGTGCAGCAGGGTAAAGTTGTAGTATGACGTGACTGTGTTTGTATATATGAGGGTTGAAGAGTTTGCCCTGAATTCTGTGCGTGCACTCACAGAACTCGACATGCTATCTTTTTACTGGAGGAAAAAACTGTTCGTGGACTGAGTATGTGTTAAATAAGTGTGCGGCCGTGGCTGGTGACAGAACTCTCTGTCACATCACCTCCTTCCTCTTCTGGATTTGTGATGACTGCAAGACCAGATACCATCAAGTCACCCAAGCGTTATGATCCTTCTTCGTCTGAAGCCAGGTGAGCGCTCGATGGTCAGTATCTAGATCAATTTCCCTGCCTAGCAGAGTGTAGCACAGTGGGTAAGGAACTAGACTTGTAACCGAAAGGTCGCAGGTTCGATTCCCGGGTAGGACACTGCCGTTGTACCCTTGAGCAAAGGTACTTAACCGAAATTGCTTCAGTATATATCCAGCTGTATAAATGGATACAATGTAAAATGCTGTGTAAAAAGTTGTGTAAGTCGCTCTGGATAAGAGCGTCTGCTAAATGCCTGTAATGTAATGTAATGTACTGTAGACTGTCCAAGGCCCATTTGATTGCCTGGCACTCCTTCTCAATCGTGGAGTATCTAGTCTCCCTTGGCAGTAGTTTTATGCTCAGGTACAGGACTGGTCTCTCCTCTCCAGGCGTACCCTGTGCCAACACTGTCCCGATGCCCAATGCTGTGGTATCTACCTGTACCAGGATCCGTTCTTTGAAGTCCAGACTCTATAGTACAGGAGAGGAACACAAGTTTTTGGCTGCTTTGGTGGTTAGATCGGTGAGAGGTATGCAAATTGATGAAAATTGAGGGATGATGCCACCCGACAAGGCCCAGAAAAGACCTCACCTGCTTCTTAGTGCAGGGTTCTGGACTGTTTCGGATAGCTTCCACCTTTTCTACTTGAGGTTGAATTTGGCCTTCCCCTAGTTGGTACCCAGGTATTGTCCTTCTTCCCTCGCTCACTCACATTTCTGCAGGTTGAGGGACAATCCTGCTTCATGGATCCTTCCAGGGATCCGCCGAAAATGCTGGAGATGATTACTCCAGGTGTTGCTATGGATTACAACGTCATCCAAGTAGGTCATGCAGCAATCCTCACAGCCTGGCGGTACCCTGTCCATTAGACGCTGGAAAGTCGCAGGGGTTCCATGCAATCCAAATGGCATGACTGTGAATTGGAATAGGCCAAAAGGGGTGCGGAAGGCAGTATATTCCCAGGAGACCTCTCCAAGGGTACTTGCCAATACCCCCTACAGAGGTCAAGAGTTGTTATGCATTTTACCTGATCAATTCTCTCAATAAGGTAATCGGTGCGAAGCATTGAGTAGGCATTAAACTGAGATATGGGATTCAGTTCACGGAAGTCCATGTACACCCTGAGTGATCCATCTTTCTTTGGGACAATTACAATAAGACTGTTCCACTCACTGGATGATGGGTCAATCATGCCCAGGTCACACATTGTTGCAATCTCTGTCTTCTGTGGCTCCAAAAGCTTTTCAGGTATCATGTATGGTCTATGATGCTGAGGTATTTGCTATTTCAGGTAGATGGTGTGCTATAGTCCCTAGGTCCTGTAGTGCCGGTTTCTGTTGGAACAGGTCAGGGAAGTCAGAGAAGATGATCTACAGAATACCGACTTGGTTTTCCTTCAGGTGGCTTAAGTACCCCTGGCTGCATTGTTGCCGCACTTCCAGGTCGTAAGCCTCTTCTTCATCCTCGTCCACTTTGCGCACCATAAAGGCTGTCACAATTCCCATCTTCCTCTCCTTCCACTCCTTTATGAGGTTGACATCGTAGGTCTGTTTGTCCTTACCTTGATCAGGGTGGTGCCATAAGTGACAGGGCCCATCTTGTGCGTGATAGGGACCTTGCCATTTTGCTAGCAATTTGCTTGTGGAGGTGGGTAGGAGAAACAGGACCTTCTGCCCTGGATGGTGTTCTCTGTGGTGGGCATATTAGTCATAACACCTCTTTTGAGCTTGCTGGCCTTTTTGCAAGTTCTCTCTGGCTTCCTCCCTGTACCTCTCCAGGCGGTCTCTTATGTGCATCACATACTGCACAATCCCCGTCTCTGATGAGCTTGGAGACGGACTTTCCCAACTCTTCTTTAGGAGGTTCTGGACAGGCCACCCATACACCAGCTCGAATAGTGAGAATCCTGTGGAGGTTTGAGGTACTTCTTGGTAGTAAAATAGCAAGCAGGGCAGCTACTTGTCCCAGTCTTTCCTGGTGTCATCCACAAACTTCTTCAACATATTCCTGAAGGTCTGATTGACAGTTTGTGGGTGATAGGAACTGGTCTGGATGACAGTGATGCCTAGCTGCACATGGAGCTGCTTCACGAGGAGGGATGTGAAGTTTGTACCCTGGTCTGTCAGGGTTTCTGCAGGAAAGCCAACCCTGGACAGCTGGACTAGGTCACTGATGATCTTGGGGTAGTTACGGAGCGTAGTGGGAAAGCCTCTGGATATCAGGTGGCATAGTCACAAACAAAAATATAGCGATACCCAGCACTGCTTTTTGCCAAGGACCTGACAATGTCCATGCCAATGCACTGGAATGGTATGGAAATCACAGACAATGGATACAGAGGAGCTCTGTTTACTGCAAACCGACCAGTGACTCCCATCTCTATCTGCCTATCCAAATCTAGCTGAATGCTGGCTAGTCTTTGAAGGTTATTGGGCACAGGGTGGCTTTGAACGTTGAGCTTTGGACAGTTAGCAGATAGTTGAAAATGAAAAGCCTGAATAGCGTACCCCCTACAGAGTGTTAAATTTCCACCCAGAGTAACCTCAAAAACAATAAAGCCAAAGTAACTAAGCAAAATAATAAACTTATGTCCCGATGAAAGGATTTTCAGTCCAGCTGGGAACACAAATTAACTGCAGCATGGTGAGCAGAGGGCAAAACGAGCATACGGTCAAACATGAAATCCAATCAGCAAACAAAACAGAGGGGCTAGGCAGGAATCGAATATGAGAGCGAATGGTCAGACACAAAATGAGAAGGGTTAAGGCAAGAATCGGTGTCGAAGGGAACGAGTCAATGGTCATACATTAAATATAATCAGTTACCGAACCAGAAGGGCTATACGGGATTTGGAATCAAACTAAGATAGGGTTGAATACACAAAGTCGAACAAAGCAATTTCTAAACACACCACACAAACAAACAAGTTCTAAGAGCAAGCCTCTGCTGGTAGGCGGCAAACAGTGGCATTTTCAAGTCGAGCCACTGGGTACAGAAACAACCAATTAGATGACAATCTGAATGAAGAAACACACACAATAGTAAACACAAACTTATGACTGGGGTTGTAACAGGGTGTTGCATTTCAAATATAGTTGATGACATGGACAATAGTGTAACTAAGCAAGCTAGTTTGGGGTTTGCACCACTTTGAGAGCTGGAACTAAAGTGTGTGTTTTGTGATTAGTGTGCCATACAGTAAGTGTCCTATGTGGTAATCATGCTGTGCAGTGAGTGTGCTATGTGGTAAGTGTTCATGTGGTGAGTGTGCTCTCTCTGTCCAGGAGCTCACCTGAATCCTGCAGTCACCCTCAGCCTGTGCATGCTGGGAAGGCACCCTTGGAGGACTCTGCCCTTCTATGTCTTCTTCCAGGTGTTTGGGGCCTTCCTTGCCGCTGCCACTGTCGCCTTGCAGTACTATGGTGAGCAGGCGGGGATAGAAAGCACCACCATACTGAAAGTTTCTTTCCATACAGGAGAGGGTTAAGCAGTGTATGGAGTAGCTTTTAACCATATTGAGCAGTTATTATCATATGGAGCAGTTTACCAGGACTTGCAGCAGTGTCAGGAGTTTGTTGGCCCAATTCAAGAGCTAATCTGAGTGGGCAAAATTAGAGATAGTTAATTTTTTTTAATTACATATCTCTATGCTTCAATATTAGCATCAGCTAAATATTAGCTTTTACAGTTTACTAGGGTGAAGTTTATATGAGAAACACAAAAAATATGAATAAAATATGAATCAGAATGTATGTGTGTGTGTATGTGTGTGCGCGCGTGTGTTTGTGTGTGTATGTGTGTGCGCGCGTGTGTGTTTGTGTGTGTATGTGCGTGTGCGCATGTGTGTGTGTGTGTGTGTGTAGATGCCATTATGCACTTCAGCAATGGGCAACTGACTGTAACAGGACCGACTGCCACCGCTGCAATTTTCGCCACTTACCCTGCAGATTACCTCAGTCTGTGGAGTGGCTTCGTTGACCAGGTAAGCTCACCTGAGTCTTCTGGAGATCACTGCTACCCCAGGCACAGCGTTCTTCTTCTTCTTCTTCTTCTTCTTTTTCTTCTTCTTCTTATTATTATTATTATTGCTGTTGATGTTGTTGTTGTTGCTGTTGTTGCTGTTGTTGCTCTTGCTGCTGCTGTTGCTGTTGTTGCTGTTGTTGCTGTTGCTGGTGTTGCTTTTGTTGGTGTGGCTGTTGCAGTTGGTGTTGGTGTAGCTATTGCTGTTGTTGCTGCTGTTGCTGTTGCTGCTGTTGCTGTTGTTGCTGTTGCTGGTGTTGCTTTTGTTGGTGTGGCTGTTGCAGTTGGTGTTGGTGTAGCTATTGCTGTTGTTGTTGTGGTTGCTGTTGCGACGTGCGCTAACACTGGCTGTGTCCCGGGCAGGTGATTGGGACTGGCATGCTGCTGGTGTGCATCCTGGCCGTGGAAGACCGCAGGAACACCCGCATCCCAGCCGAGATGGCACCGCCTCTGTTTGGCCTGGTTGTCCTGGTGATCGGGATGTCCATGAGCGTAAACTGCGGCGGCGCCCTCAACCCGGCCCGAGACCTGGGGCCCCGGCTGTACAGCTATATCGCGGGCTGGGGAGAGCAGGTGTTCTGGTAGGTCACCCTTACACCCCCTGAACATGCATCCTCACACCCAGCTAATTCACACAGATATACATAGTAAATGGTAAATGGACTGCATTTATATAGCGCTTTTATCCAAAGCGCTTTACAATTGATGCCTCTCATTCGCCAGAGCAGTTAGGGGTTAGGTGTCTTGCTCAGGACACTTCACACGCCCGCGGTTTGAACCGGCACCTCCGACTCAGACATCACTCTTACCTCTGACCATGTGCCCCATCATACAAACTAATGTAACACACACCGATGCTAATAAAATAATATTAAGTAATGATGGATCAAACCGAAGCTAATGGATATTCAGGAAGTAGTGGTGCTAGCCACCATTAGTAGTGGTCTGCAGTCATTAGGTTAAGATGATGGTACACGATGTCACATCTCTTCCCCCCTCTCTGTCTCTTCTTCTCCCTCTCTCTCTCTCTGTCCCCTGCTCCCTCTCTGTTTCTCCCTCTTTCCCCTCTTCTCTCTTTCTCTCTCTCCCCCCTCTTGTCCTACTTCTCTCTCTCCCCTCTCTCTGTCTCCTCCTGTCCCCCCTCTCTGTGTCTCCCTCTTTCCCCCTCTCTCCCCCCTCCCCCCCTCTCTCTCAGGGCAGGGGGAGGATGGTGGTGGGTCCCTCTGGTTGCTCCCTGTGTTGGAGCGCTGGTGGGGTCCGTAGTGTATGTGCTCCTGATTGAGGCACATCACCCAGAGCTGGACCTCCACCTGGAAAAGGCCGACCAGTGCCAAACCGTGGACAACAAACTGGCTCTAGAGCTGGAGGGGGTCGAGCTGGACCTGAATTCCCCCAAGGGCTGCCCCAACGAAGGGCAGGAGGGCAAGAAGGCTGCAAGTGGGAAGGGTGAGGAGGGGTAGTACGGACAGCTTCGTAAATAATTATCACACAGACGCTTGGCATGCAGAGCAAGCCACAGTAGCTCAGTTAGTTTGAGTCGTGGGTGTGGTCACCCATACGCATTTACAGTGGGCACAATTTGTGACATCACTAGAACCTTTCATTCTTCTGTTGAGACACTACAGAATTACATCATGTAATGTTGTAATACATTACAGGTTCCATCATAGGTTCTGAATGGAATAGAATCCGCTGTTTGATTTTGGTAATTAGATGAGAGTTCTGTTAGCCCTCAAACACATTTTCGTAAATCCTTAATTGTGATCATGGAGAGCCCAGTGAACATAAATAGGTTTTCACAGAATAATTATTTTTGGATATACACAATAGTGTTAGTTATAGTAAAGGCTAAAGTATGCTATTAGTTATAGGATGGTGTAGTATTGGTAATAGTGTTATTTCATAATAAATAATGAAAATATTTTTGTATTTAGTTTATTTGTCTGTGAATGCACCGTACTGAGAAGTGGGCATATTTCTGAGTTTTATTTGACAATGTATACTTTCATACTTTTTGCTGTTCCTTTTTTCACATTGTGAAAGAAAATCATTTGCCAGTGGTGGTATATCATATAGCTGCAATACACATTTCTTTCCGTAATATATTTTCTTAAATAAACTTACTAAATTAGAGTATGTTCTTTGTATTTTCTTTGCATTCTCAACAAGACACAATTTATAGAAAGCTTGACATTCACTTTGTGTAGCCATTCCAATTAAGCATTTGCAAGATGTGAATGTTATCTTATCATGTGAACCTGCAGGTAGTAACATGTAAGTTAAAGTGTATAATTTATGCTTGTCAAGAACAAGATTACTTGCCTCCATTCTTTGAAAAATCAAATCCAGCTTCTTACACCTTGTATATTGATTGAAATATGGACTCAGCTGTTGCAAGAAAAAACCTTTTTTTTTAAACATTTTTTTTATTGAAACATTGAATACACATGGAAATACATTCCTCTCCTTTGCTTCTCCAACACATTGGACCTTTCTTGCCAAACAGCAGGCCACAGTAGTGATGCGTGTGGAAGAAAACCCATTTTCACTCTCTATTCCTGAGGTCAGCAGAATCAAAGCTTATTACAGCATATGCCTGAGATGGACACACTCACAAAGTAGTTCTACAGTGTTCAATGTTCACTCAAAGACAAAAAAGGCATTGCCTTAATTTACACCAGTGACTTGTTTTTTTCATGCATAAATATATTTGTTTACTATAGCCTGGTTGGCTCTGTGGTAAGTTGACATCAAGTTAAATAAAGAACATTCCACAAAAGTCGAAGATCACAGGGCACGGAATCATCTTTCACAAACCAAAGTCACAGGTAAAAATGACAACTGACCGAAAAATAATGCTGCTCATCAAGGCTTTTCTTAGAAGTTCATTTTCTTTTCTTTTTTTGACCATTTTGCCCTCATGCAAACATGATCGGGAAATTATAGGTTTGATTATTTTCTCCATCTTCTCTTTCACCATATTTGGTTTATGTTGCGAAAGCACTGCAGTGGCTATTACCTGAACAGACAGCAGCACCTGTGGCCAATCTATGAACAGATTGACCCGAGAAAGCATTAGGATGAAGCGGACACATTTTGGTGGCTGAGTGAAACCCATCAGTAGCCAACGCATTGGACCTTTCTCACCAAACAGCAGGCCACAGTAGTGATGCGTGTGGAAGAAAACCCATTTTCACTCTCTATTCCTGAAGTCAGCAGAATTAATTCATTATTATTATTAATTAATTTATTATAGCATATGCCTGAGATGGACACACTCACAAAGTAGTTCTACAGTGTACAATTGATAGTAAAAAAATCACTTTTTCCATTCTATTTTTTGGTCTGTCCATCTCTAATTTCTCATTTCCTATTACATCTCTGTGTCAGGGCGTTGCAGGAAATTCTGGCCCCAACTCCACAACAAAGCCTGCTAAATACATGTTTTTTAGGGCCTCTCCCTAGACTCTGGGCCCTGTAAAGTCCTTACATTACATTACATTATCCAGAGCGACTTACACAACTTTTACACAGCATTTTTACATTGTATCCATTTATACAGCTGCATATATATACTGAAGCAATTTTGGTTAAATACCTTGCTCAAGGGTACAACGGCAGTGTCCTACCCGGGAATCAAACCTGCGACCTTTTGGTTACAAGCTCAGTGCCTTACCCACTGTGCTACACTCCGTCTTTACCCTTATTACCAGCAACTACAGAGCTCATGCTCTAGGTGCCCAAAGATTTGAGGCGCTGAAGTATCTGGTTATACTCAGGTGTATTTTTGCTGAGGTGCTGATTTTCTTTCACCCACGTCTTCAGTCTACCCTCTGCGTTTTGGTCGATGATGCCCATCTTCTGATACTCGCTGATTAACTTCATGTAACCGGTTTTGTAGTAGCAATTTGTCCCTTCTTCTGTAAGACTTCTTAATTCTCCCTGGAATGAACGAATCTGTATACCTAGAGTAAAAACATTTAAACATTTCACAACAAAAGCAATACTGAACACGATGTACAGAATTAATGATTTACTGAACTGTTATTCTACTATAAGTATGCTTTCAAACATCAGTTGCTAATGACAATTGATCATTGAAATTACATTTGCCTTATCACGGCAAGTAGTAGTTTTTAGTCCCAAAAACATGCTAACTCTGAGAAACATGGATAGAATGTCCATCGTTTATTTCGCAGTTCTCCAGAGGAATGATCATTGCTGTCTGTGTTGTCATCGCATACATCGAGAAGCATTTCAGCCAGTAAAATGACATTTATAGGTTTTCATAAAAGGACATGTATTGTTTCTCCTGCTGCTGCCGTTGTTTTATAACAAAAGTCTAAGACTAAACAGACGACTCCACATTTGGAGGCCTTGGAAGAAATCACTTGGTTTTTTTTTTTCAAACTCATGCATACTGGTTTGTTTGTGCAAATATAACAACTTCTACCTCATTGGAATCGTAATTTCAATAGCCATCGGACATTCCAGAGGTACAGCTGTTTAAGTAAAAATGGCCACACCCCTGACAATTGATTTACATGTGGCAGCCATATTGTCTTAAAAAGTACTTTTAAAAAAATAATTATTGAGGTTCACATATCACAGATTATTTCAAGGCTAATCTGGTGACGATAGGCCAAATGGCCCCAGACTAGTTTGTAATCGTAGCCAGGGTTTCCGCCAGTGTATTGCAAGCCCGGCGGCCCTTCAGGCCTAAGTTGACCCCCCGCCGGGCCTAAGCATCGGGGAAATTATTATAATTTTTTTTTTTTAAATGTATTTTTAAGTTATGTTTTTAAATTACAGTTACAGTGGGGCGGCTCGGTTGAAATGTTCACCAGCGACATCTGTTGGTTAAAACATAAACGCAATAGGAAAACAGCAGGTCTGAGATCAGTGTTCTTTACCCTCATTGTGGGTAGAGTGACATTCAACCTTTTTACAGTCTCTGCATTCAAGACACTTCCAACTACCACAAGCTAACGTTACCTAGCAAGCCACCATTTCTTATTTAGTAGGCTAACTAACCTCATTACAAACTGCGTTATTACTTGGTAAATGGACTGCATTTATATAGCGCTTTTATCCAAAGCGCTTTACAATTGATGCCTCTCATTCGCCAGAGCAGTTAGGGGTTAGGTGTCTTGCTCAAGGACACTTCAACATGCCCAGGGCGGGGTTTGAACCGGCAACCCTCCGACTGCCAGACAATTGGTCTTACCTCCTGAGCTATGTCGCCCCTTCATCTCGTCGGTAAGTACATTCTTTTTATATTAACTTAAGCAGTGTGTAGGTAACGCTAAACTAGTAGCATGAATGTGAGGTTCGAACATTACATGACTTATTAATCGCCATCGAAATAACAACTTCACGTTTATTAATAACGTTAGCTTGATGACATTGATGTGCACGACAACGTTGTCATAAAAATTTTCCCGACCGTGAAAACTGCCTGACTCGTTTACATTTTGGACAGATGTGGCTCCTGAGTAGATCTGTCGTTGTTTCCATCGCAGTACTTTAGACACAAGCAATATCGAAAAAATCCTGAAACTTCTTCTTACCGTGAAGAGTGCCTGACCCTCAACCGTAGCGTTTTTTACCCAAAGATGGTATTTCTCGATATAGCGTAATTTTGCCGCTCTGTTAACACATTTCTTTGCCAGTCAGGCACTCTTCACCGTTGCAAATTTATTTATCCCCCCCCCCACCCCCCATTGCCTGCTGCTCTCCATCCTTGCCGTCCTGCCTGTCCTGTTCTTGTCCACAAGTGCTCATGTAATGTGAAATGCAAGTAAAGCATGCTTCTCATAAACATAAAAAAATCTAGACTGCGGATTATAGTGAATACCTTGGGTTCAACCACAGTTGGTTACGCCGAGCGCACCACTCGATCAAAGCACGGTCAGCCACTAGTGCTGAATCCTGCATGCAGTTCATTACAGTCTTTCTGCAGCACCGTAGCTCTAGCATACGTTTGGTGCAACCTACAGCGATAGCAATCATTGAGAATAATTCCCTTTCCCAGATTGGTTTAAAATATGGAAGTGAAGTTGTGATAGTGATGCTATGAATAATGTATTCAATAAAGAATTTGCATATTTACAGTTAGGACCATAATATGAACCATTGTTCAATAGTGCAGTAGTGATAGGAGACATTTAGTCATATAGCCCTTATAAATGGTATATCACTTCATGTATAGAAGTATAGAAAGTATAGAAAGTGAAGGCAAGTCATGTTGCAGTCATTTGTGCAGTTAAAGAATATGATGCATGCTTTCCATGGCAACGAACTGGCGTACAAGGAAACATTTTCAAGGTTAGCTGCTAGGAAATAATTCAATTTCTTTTTTTAATGAAATGTCATAGCCTAATGCATACAGAAATGTGAATATTTTTTGTCATCAAACAGCCCAATTTTGTTCTTTGTCCAAGAAATAAATGAAAAATGAAACAATTTGCAAGGCCATCATACTTGTAGAAGTAATAATATGGCTATACGCCAAGGCTCATGAACTACACGCTGTAGTCGTGTTTATGGGGGTGGGGGGGGGGGGGGTGGGGGTGGTAGAGGGGTAGGGTTTTTATGGCCTGCTTGCAGCTACCCTGTGTGAATGTGGGGGAGGGGGGAGGGAAGCCGTATGAGTGACTGTCTATTCAATCTGAATTCTATTAGAAATGTCATTGTTGCTCAGTCAAACTTTATTGTAACAACTTATAATTTGTCATGGACTGCAAACCTCATGCAAATATCATCCATATCAACTCTGCGGTGCATTGGATTAAAGAATATGTCTGCACTAATGATTTCAACATTGCAAATGTGAGGTGGTGCTGTAGTCCGTGCACAAAACATGATACACACGATCTACGTGGGTTCCTTTCCTCAATTTGTATATTTTGAAAATTTGAACAGTGGCTGGATTTAAAGAAGGTGTGGTCAAATATCTTTCCCACAATTTTTGAATATTCATATTTGATTATCTTTAAGAATCGTGGCCTAAGTGGGATGTACTTCTCAGGACTGTTGGAAGGAAAATCAGTTTGTTCCCCAATTCGGACCAATTACTGTAATGTTCTCCCAAAATTATTTGCTTGTTTCTGAGAACTGGCCATTTGAACCAGTTCTTTTGGTATAGTACCCCCAAGTAGTCACATTTCCCTAAACTTGGTGTGTCTTTTTGGGACTGAAAACTACTATGAAAAATTGTCATGCCCTAGAGTGAACAACAACGCTGTCAATTAAATAAACAAGTCCTCTTTCTAATATCAAATGGTTGCCACTGTGAAATCGGTCGTATTGGGGTGAGTTTTGAATGCGACAGAGATAATATAATAATAAGTAATGGTAGCAGACCTGTAAGTAAATTTTTCAGTTTCATTTAAAAAAATGTATTTAGTGCACCAAGATTGCAGTGCTATTCAAAATTGCATACAAATTTGTTCTCAAATACAATTTCAGAGTCCATATACCTTACTAGGATAGCAGTAATATGCAGTAACACTAGTACTGCCTTGGTTAGACACATACCTCGATAGAACTGCAGCTAAAGCAGCTCGCCCACTTCCCTCCAGACCACACAAGCTGCTACTGGTGCCTTTGCACCGTTGGTGCTTGGCCCCTAATAAATATAGACCAGCTTTCAGCTAGCCCACTAACACTGAAATTTGTAAATACTGTACCTGCTTGTCTTTTGAGCTTCTGGGAAGATATTGGGTTGGCCATGATCATGGCCTGTTTCAGCAGGGTCTCACCATCCCCACGCAGTAGCGTATCAGCCAGCAGTGCCCTGGAGAGAGAAAAGGAGGAAACGGAGGCTGTTAAAGCTGTTTCTAACAGGGGGAGGTGAGTGTCTGTTTGCTGTCTGGTCATTATGACTGAAAGCCAAGAGCAATTACAATGTACCACCCTTCAAGGTGTTCCACCCATCACGATCCAAATCAGCATTTTTAAACATATCCTTTGGAGGTAAATACATACTTTTTAAGAGGATAACCATAAAATAAATGTTTTTGCCACTTAAGACGATCAAATTTTCATCCTCAGAGCAGTAACGGGGAACAGCAGTATCCTTCACTCTAGTGCAGGTCTCCATTATCAGTAGTCAAAAAACTAAATAAAACAAATAATTATCTTGCTAAATCATTCTCATTTACTTACAATGCCACCCAGCTAACGTTCTAGAAAAAGAATGGACTATTAAATAATGTAAGATAACTTAATAAACATGCTTGGTCCTAGTGATTAGAATTAAAATAGTATGGACCCACAGTGTATGAAAACTCTTCAAATAACCTCAGATAATATAGTGAATAAATAACTAACTACTATTTGCTGTGTTGGTGGTTTCCAAAATGTTAGCTGGGAGGCAGTGTAAGTCAATGAGGATGACACAGTAAGCTAGAAATTGGCATATTTGATGGGCACCAATAATGGAGGATGAAGCTAGTTAGCAGAGGGAGGATGTTACTGACCCACAGGACAGCCCTAACAGAGACATTATGGCATATAGCCCTTATGGCTGGTATATCACTTTAAATATCAATGCAGAGTGTTATGTTATGTCTCATCTGCATTCTGTTGTACAGTATGACTCACCTGCATTCTGTTGTACAGTATGACTCACCTGCATTCTGTTGTACAGTATGACTCACCTGCATTCTGTTGTACAGTATGACTCACCTGCATTCTGTTGTACAGTAGGACTCACCTGCATTCTGTTGTACAGTATGACTCACCTGCATTCTGTTATACAGTATGACTCACCTGCATTCTGTTATACAGTATGACTCACCTGCATTCTGTTATACAGTATGACTCACCTGCATTCTGTTGTACAGTATGACTCACCTGCATTCTGTTGTACAGTATGACTCACCTGCATTCTGTTATACAGTATGACTCACCTGCATTCTGTTGTACAGTATGACTCACCTGCATTCTGGGGCGCCCCTGCTGTTTGCAGTTGTCAAGGCAATACGGTGATCCTGGTAAAGAACCTGCATGGCCAGGTGAAGATTTCCATTTTTGTCCTCTTTTGTCACCAGCGTATAAAGCTTTGAATGCTCTGTTCGCTCTGAATTCTTAAGTTTCTTTAGAGCTTCTTTTTTTGTTCGAGCTATAGCAAGTGTGCCATTTGGAATGAAATGATCCTTCTCCACGATTTTCCTTCCAGATTCAATTGTATTCTTTAGACTATTTGATGCAGGGAAACAAAGAAAAAATAAGTTCATTCCGAAATCCAAAGCTAAATCCATGAATTCATATTATATTGTGGAACTGCTTCGCTTTGAAGTGAATTTTGAAGTATTAAATTCATGTGAAACCTAAGCTGGTGATTACGATTTTACTTTTCTAGATCTAGTTGCTTTTTGCATGACATTGCAAAGTAGACACATGCAATTTCAATCTCATTTCAACATTGAACAAATTAATTAAGTAGCATGAGGAATAGAACTTGCATTCCATAATAGCTCCAAAATATTATCATGTATTTCATATCATAAAGTGAAGTTTCAATTTCCTACCGACTCTGGCAGACAAAGACAAAATCAATTAGGTATTCTTCACAGTATTCTACAGACATGATTAAGACATTGATAGGAATAAGTGACAGACTCTTTCAAGTTAAAGAATAAGGGCAGCATCATTTAAAAAAATGTTTTCTTATTGTCAACATATCCAATGAAAAGACTAAAACCTACAATGCTTCTCTCCGACTCTCAATAGTCACCTAAGGTGACTTAGGTGCATTAACTGTCTTAACTACTGCTTGTATTTTTTCCATAGATTTCGTTGTTGCCGTTCTCGTTGTGTTAGTGTTAATCAGTTAACCTTCAGGGTCCAAGTTGAACTAGGGTTGTTCCCTGCACTTGGACCGGTACTTCTCTCTAGGGGTTTCGTCATACTTGTTCCTGGTTATGGTTATACACTTTGTTGTACGTCGCTCTGGATAAGAGCGTCTGCCAAATGCCTGTAATGTAATGTAATGTCAATACTGTTTGACATTGTCCTGGCCCATTAAGTGCTCAACCATGAAGCCTTTCATTCAAATTGTGCACTAAAATCAGGGATGGTGTCACGGTTTCTGTGCAGGGTAGATCATTTTTCCGTGCCTGCACCGGCTCAGTTGTTAGCATTCAGATTAGCCACTCGGCTAATCGTTATTTTGGTGTTTGGGGACGATTAGTTTCGAGCTTGCAGATTAGCCACTCGGCTAATCGTTATTTTTGGTTCCTGTGGGATGATTGTTCCCGCCATAACATTCCTTGCATTCATGCAGGATTACCACGGTGATGTGTTTCACCTGTTGGCTGCTCACATCTTCGCTGATTACCAGCCACACCTGAGGCTGGATATTTAAAGCGTCAGTAGGCAGTGGAACGGTGCTTGAGTGTAATGTGTTTCGCTCTAGCCAGTTCCCTGACTCTTTTCTGAGCAAGGTATAAGTATTTTAGGAACCAAGGAATTACAAAGAATTCAGACATTTTCTTTTTCTCAGCTTCGGTTCGAAGTCGTTTATTGTTCTTTATTTCTCATTTCCCTGTTCCTTAATTTTTTTATACTCCTTCCTCAGTTACCAATTTAGGTGTTTATTATTCATTATTTGGGATACGTCCCTTAGGAGTATAGCACCCCCTTATTTCGTCTCGCACGAAACGAGTGGTTACTGGAGTGCCCTTCGGTAACTTACAGATCCCCTGTTTGGTCGCGTCTGGTCTTCACACTTCCCCTCCCTCACAGATGGGTATTGTTAGGATGTCATTGATACTGCTTATTTATTTAACAAAAAATGTATATGAGAACTTTTCCTAAAATGGGAGAAATCTGGCAAAATTGGGATCTTGGGAGGACACCAGGAAAGGGAAATAAAATTTGGGAGTCTCCTGGGAAAACTGGAATGTAAGAATATATTATTAAATTTCAAAATTATTATTAAATAAAGAATTTCTAGTGTGTTAGAAAATTGTTTTAATCCCCACTGCTTGTGTGAAGCTAGCCCACATATTCCTCTTGTTTGTAATCAGCCTATATATCATGTATTTATGTAAGTCCCTCATACTAACCACTTTCCAGTTAGCGTATGCGGTTTACATGGGCCGCTGGTTGGTGTAGCGAAGAGTGTTTATACTGTAGAGAGCACCTGGACCTGATTGATTCGTCTTCTACCACATTCCAGTGCATCTCGGGTGCACTTTTCTCCAAGCTATGGCGTCGGACAAGGACAGGCGCACATTCATATGATATTTAGGTGGAAATTAAAGAAAACATGTAGGGGACGAAGCAGGTCTATGTCTGACTATTAATTTCTTTACAAAACATGTGCAGAGCTGTTAACAGTACCTGCATAAGAATGAGGAGGAAAGGAAACTCTTGAGGTGACTTACCCAGTTTGGAGGAAGAAATTATCCAGACTACTATTCAGATATGCAGAATGTGGCAGGTAGCATGTGGATACTGAGCTTGCAAATCATTGCAGCACAGTCGAGGTGTTGCGGGCCAATCATTTATGCCAATGTTTCTCATAAATCCGACGTCATTTGAATGCACATTTCATCTGATTTATTAAGAGTGTTTAAGACATTGCTTTTTGCCAGTAAAGAAATGATGACATTTAAGAGCAAGTTAAGTATGCAAGTGTTAATCCTCAAGCTGCTTTTTGTATGACACTATAGTTTTGACTCCATGACTTTGATTCCAAGGGACCCTTGAGTGAATGAAATATCTGTCACAATTTAAACTATTATTTGCAGCCTATTTTGCTTCCTTTTGGTTCAGTTGATGTCATTCACCGAAACAATACCTTAATTTCTTAAAGCTCTCTTAGGGGGCTCAGATGAAATCTACCTTTGCACTCATGAATGAATGATGAATGGATGAATGAATAAATGAATGTATGAATGAATTACTGAATAACTACCCGGTAATAAGGATGACCTGGTCATCTATAATACTGTAAGGAAATTGACTCTTAGTCACTAACATGTTTCACTAACATGCCACCTCATCAATACCAAGATGAAAAAATGACTTAACTCTTCATATGTTCCAACATATCCAAGGTGGTATTTTACAGCAATCTCATATTCTGTTGTTCCAGGAGAATACTCGTAGGCTTTCATCTCAGCGATCATATTCTTATAGTCATCATCGTTGATCTGTGGGTTTCCTCCTATGACAGCGTATTGTCCGGGAGTTTTCTGCCATTCCTCATAGCTCTTCTGGCATCTTACTAGCCCAGCATACCGTGGAAGGTTCTGGTTAAGCTGTTACATTAAAACAAGAAGTTGGGGAAACAAATGAGGGAAGATCCATAGATTTCATATCTTGGACAACATTTGAGTTTCGCATTGGGTCTCTTAATATGTGTAAATGGAAGATATTTTCATTTTTATCAAGGGTGTCGCTGAAAAAGAGGTCTGATCTCAATTGGCTTTCCCTGAATAAATAAAAATAGTCCTCATGAAAAAGAGTAAGAGTTTTATCCCAATGGTATCACAAAGCTCCATTAGTCACAAGGGGCCAGATTTTCATTCAAAAAAAGTGAATTAACACAACATTATTATTAGTTAACAGTTGACAAAACATGATGGCATGTGATAGGAAGATCAGTGTGTGCTTTAGAAAAATTTCCACATATGAGGACTGCTTGGTACTTACATGTGTATATGTTTGCCATTTTACAGAAACAGTTGTCTGTGTGTTAATTCCCCCCATTTTCAGCTGTGCAAAGTTAACAAGCTTAATAGTAAATCAAAGCAATAAAGTCTAATATTTGGTTGCAGTAACTGCACCAATTTCACAATCAACAGACAAACTTCAATCACCAAACTTTTGGTTTCATGGTAAAGGTCTGCATTTATATAGCGCTTTTATCCAAAGCGCTTTACAATTGATGCCTCTCATTCACCAGAGCAGTTAGGAGTTAGGGGTTAGGTGTCTTGCTCAAGGACACTTCGACATGCCCAGGGCAGGGTTTGAACCGGCAACCCTCCGACTGCCAGACAATCGGTCTTACCTCCTGAGCTATGTCGCCCCTATTATCTTTGAAAATGCTTTTCCAGGCCTTCATTGCAGCTGATCTTTGTTTTGGGGATATCTGTCTTTAGTCTCCTCTTCAGCAAGTGAAATGCATGCTTGATTAGATTTAAAACTTTCCACTTTTTCCCACTGATAATTTCTTTGGTTGTATAGCCAATGTGTTTCAATAAACGTGTCACTGTCTAAAAGTGTTTGCACATGTTCTCTGGCTCTGTCAGCCATTGCATATAGTAGCTGAAATTAAAAGCAAAGTTCGTTCAGAAACAGCACGGCTCACATTAACAAACCCGGGCAAAACCCAGGAAGACCCATAAGAAGCGGACCAAATATGTGCCTGTATTAAAATCGGAGAGCTAGCGACATTTCACTGTCTCATTTGTTAGATTCACATCAAAATTCTTACAGAATATAATATAATTTTCAGTCTAAATCCAATTAAAAATTAATTTGGATTGCACTGATTATGTCTTAATAAAGACCCAATGGGATGCCCAAACATATGCCTGTTCCGAATGATATATATGTATATATATATCGGTTTCAATGCATATATATCAGAAATGATGTGTATATACATATCGGTTTTGATGTATAAATATCAAATATGATGTATATTTATCGTTTTCAATGTATAAATATCAAAAACAATGTATATATTTCGGTTTTGATGTGTATATATATCAAGAAATTATGTATATATATCAAAATCATGTATATA